>NW_008751893.1:758523-778497 GCF_000715545.1 Opisthorchis viverrini | reverse complement strand
TGATGCATGTAATATATATATATATATATATATATATTACCTATATACTTTCACTCACTTTCTAATGAATCCTGCTTGTAAGTGGCTTTGGAAAAGAGCTCACTAAACTCCATATGCATCGCAATGGACAAACCTTTAGAAATGTGCGCACTAGTTGACCCAGTTGAAATTTCGGGTACACTTCGATTCAGTGTTCCCGAGTCACTGGGTCTGTTTTAGATGATATTTTCCTGACTGAGTTTGATAGTAGTCTTGTGTAATTCAGCTTCCCAGTTTGCTATGTATATTGTGTGTATAGATCACACGTCCATGATTTGGAACTTGCTAACCGAACGTGTCGATTGGCTTAGATCCTTTAAGCGTGAATGTTCATCACGCAATCACGACTGAAGACACTCAGTCACCATTTCTGGACGTGATGTTACCGTTTATCAACTCAAGAACGATGAATTGGAGAGTGCACCGAGGAGTCCACTGAGTCAGCCAGTCCACACTTTCAAACCTTCGTCCAATTGCTATGATATGTGAATCTCGTACGCTGTTTGTTTTGTCGAGCAGCATGCTGGTATTTCAGCAGGTGTCCAATCAACTTCGAGTATTGTAACATGGTCCCAAACCTATCAATCTTGATTCAATCCCAACTTCATAGCTGGAAATGCTATGGGCGGCTGATTACCAGACTTTGATTTTCTGTCTCATTCGAGCTGCATAAGTGACAGTCTGCTCCAAAGTCGTCATTCAAAGCATACGATGATGCGAAACACTTCACTATAATCTTAGGCACTGGATTGAAGATGGATAACGCGCGCTGCATCCGGTCGTCCAAAACATCGTTGGTGGAGGGGGACTGGCTGCCTTGTGAAGGATCGGCCCTGCATCACTGTTCTTATAGCGAACCACTTCGAAAGACAATCGGGGATTTAGAAGTAATAGTCGAATGGAAAATTTCGAGCTAATCGGCTATGCAAATTCTCCTGCCCACCAACCACAGGTCTATTGAGGTTTAAATTACAGGTACATTTTTGCGAAAATTTGGAGTAAGTGGTTGAGAGTTATAGTATAAGAAGCATTGAGAAGGGGAGAGACCCCAAAAAGGATCAAACCCTGCGGCATTTCCAAGGTGGTGCACAAATACCATCCGGTTGGACGGGAGGTCAGTCATTATTCAATTTTAACTGTTTTAATGAATTTTACCGCATCAAATGCTTGTACAAGGTGGTCCAGAGCTTTGCCATCGCCGGCCATGATTGAACTGTGGCTCATGTGTCGAGTTGAGACTGAGTATGTAAAACAGTTGAACGAGCAGGTGCATTACATGACTGACAGATCCAGTGGAAATGGTCTATACAAAACAGAGCTTCCAAGCATGATCACGTGGCTCCAAACAAACATCAGTCGACGAGGGGCGAATGGTGAAGACAATATATTCAGAGTGACATGAAGCAAACAGCCAATAACACAAGGTCTGGAGGTCACGTGTCCGTGACGGGCAGATGCGATTGGTGTTTATGCCTGTTTCTCTTACCCTGTAACCTTCTTCATTTAACATGAATCAATGCTCATATGACTTGAGGTCAGGTGTGACGTCCAACGAGCAGAGCAGGTGCATTACATGACTGACAGATCCAGTGGAAATGGTCTATACAAAACAGAGCTTCCAAGCATGATCACGTGGCTCCAAACAAACATCAGTCGACGAGGGGCGAATGGTGAAGACAATATATTCAGAGTGACATGAAGCAAACAGCCAATAACACAAGGTCTGGAGGTCACGTGTCCGTGACGGGCAGATGCGATTGGTGTTTATGCCTGTTTCTCTTACCCTGTAACCTTCTTCATTTAACATGAATCAATGCTCATATGACTTGAGGTCAGGTGTGACGTCCAAGCTTTGGATCGGATGCTGCCTACATTCAATTAGGTCATGAGAGTCTAGCTTCCTTTGGCTTTCTGCCGATGGAGACTTCAAAGTAAGCAGTGCGAACGTATCGAGTAACAGATCAGGAAGCAGGTCATGAATTCCATTGGCATAACGGCATCATATGTACAATCCAGAGTCTGAGCAAATTCGACTTCGCCTTATAATGGATAGCCTCCGGCTACTGTGCCAAAATATTGATGTTTCCGACTGGCCCATGAGCGTTTCGGATTGAGACCCGATAGTGAGTGTTTGTGGACCGAAAGTCCCCGTAGAGATGATGCACTTGCCGCGTGTTGCACAGTTAGAGCTCAGTTAGGCGCCCATACTTTCGTTATCTTCCGTTAGAGGATTTAACACAACACGACCTCGTAAATACTCAGCATTATATTCAAGATTGTTTCCGATTCTACATAGCTTAACTGATGTAACCAGTTCATATTGATGGGGTAAGCAGAGGTTATCCAGCCACTCTGCTGTGTACCAATCCATAGGAAGCCACCCGTGGATTGCAGTGTTTGGTGTGAAAGCAACCTCGGGCCTTTTTGTCAGTCTGATCAACCTCTGCTATGTCCAGCGGTCTCTGTGGGCATGTAGGTGCCGTTAGGCGCAGCCTCTGCATACGTGGCAGTTTAATGTTCAGACTCGTCTCGATGATAATACTAATGCAGTATCCGAATGACGCCGATACTCATACACCAATGCCAAATCGAGCCTATGTGCTCCCCATACGCACAGAAGCTGAATAAAGGGATATGGTCTTATCTAAGTCACGTGCAACCGTTCAAGAACTGAGGATGTATTCAGTATTCAGGAGTGTCTATAGAATTACGAAATCTCTATGGCGATCTGTCAACTGTCCATAGAATAATTTTCTGTTGCCCTTGCTCTTTCGCTGCTACTGCAAGGAGCCTCGATGGTATTTCACTCGAGGAATGCGTCTAGCGTTGCTAGAGAAGGTGACAGGCCATGTGTTACGCATTCCGTCATCATCGTCATCAACACCAGCTGTAAAAACTGCTTACTTGCCGTAAAATGGTTCCAGCTACCAGAGCTTCGTTCACCAATAATTTGGAGAGGTGAAGTAGATAGCCGCGCATTAGAGGCGGTAGCTGACATGCTTGATGCGTAAACACAGGGGTGTCAGTGAACTTTTCTTTGGGAAGATTGAGGGAGAAGCTATGCATTGAAGACAATACCTTTGATGAACGAGTGCCACTGAGCGCTCGACTGGACTGTCTCAAAAAGTTTCTAACCATTGACGTGTCCAGTCTCGGGGTCCCCACCCAGGGAGACGGCAACGACCACCGAAGCCGAGTTTGCTCAACCTTCATACTTTGCTGCCAACTCATTGTCTGACGACCCGTGGCCGTTTGCACACTCTATGTGCTTGTCCGAAAAGAGCACTTCGAGGAAGTCGGTCGACTGGCATACGGAACACGTGGCCAAGCCAGCGCCACCTATGGAGTGTGATCAGTTTACCTATCGTGAGTGAGTTATTTCTTCCGAAAACCATTCGACGTACTACAGTATTGCTGATCCCATATTCCCACCAGACTCAGGCAATGCTTCAAGGATGTCGATGGTCAAACACCGAAAGATTTTGACGTCCTCAGCGCACCACAGCACTGTGAACTCGACCCTTGACGGATAAGCTGATGTCACGCCTACACCTCAGGCGATGCAGCTCTGGCCTTCCCACTCGCGATACCACCCGGACTGATACAGCTACCCAGGTAGACAAATTTATCTAACACCTCAATCGGTTTGTCGGCAAGCATGGGGTTGGGGTCAAAGTCCACTTAGTCTTGCAGCAGAACTTTCCAGAAGGCTAGATTATTTAGATTATTTAATATCGCTTGCATTACGACGGTGTCAGATCCAAGAAGAGCTATGTCGATATCTGTGAGAGAACGCCCCAAGAGCACTTCGACCCCACAGGCATTAGAGGCTGATATCGAGTCTTCCATGATCGTATCAATGATGAAGTTGAAAAGGAAAGGTGAAAGAGAAAAGGCCCTGTCTGAAACCAGTTGATGTGGTGGACTCAGGCGAGAGCTTTCCGTGGACCGCGGGATATCACGTACAGCGCCTTATTGAGGGTCAAGAATTTTTTGGGAACACATCTTCCCCATAGACATTGCTATAGTGCCTGACAGTCCATAGGGTCAAAAGCAGTTTTCAAGTTAAGGAATACAACCATTTTTGGTCGCTGGAAGCAGTGTCACTGTTCCAGAATCTGTCAGAGGGCAAAACTGTGGTTGGTGCATCCTATTGTACGACGCAACCCAGCTTCGTTTCCAAGATTCTGTCTCCCCCTTTTTTTAGTCAACCTTCAAAGACTAAGACCACAAAGCACCTTCGATGCCGCAGATACCAGGCTGATACCACGGTGGCTCTCACACGTTACCCGTGTACCCTTTTTAACGATAGGAATAACTGTCGACGTTCCCCATCCTGCAGACACTTTTTATTCACATTTCGCCTGAGTTGTCTGTGTTAGGTAGGTCAATATGGGTTCTCCGCCTTCTTTGAGGTGTGCTGGATACAGACTGCCTGGTTCTGGTTCCTTCTCATGTTCCGGTACATCCTGCAGACACTTTTTATTCACATTTCGCACGAGTTGTCTGTGTTAGGTAGGTCAATATGAGTTCTCCGCCTTCTTTGAAGTGTGCTGGATACAGACTGCCTGATTCTGGTTCCTTCTCATGTTCCGGTACAGATACTTCATACTTTATACATTCTTCCGACGGACGGTTAAGGTTTGCGCTCGATTCGCCCGTTTTCACTATCTCCAGAGGCTGTTGCAGAAGTCATCAAAACTGTTCTTCCAATTTTCGCTCTTCTTCGGTCCATCTCTCCAGTAGGTGCTTTCTCAAGTGAGTTAATGAACCGCCTTTTTCACTCATCGTTTCACTGACCGTTACTTTCCTAGGGCCAGCCGATCGCATTAGTTGATACGAGACACGACTGTTTCCCGTAGCAATAACCTTGATCATCTCCCGAGTTTTCGACGTCCAACAGAGCTCTCAGCATTTACTTAGACTCTTCACTATTTGGCGTTTGAGGGATTCGCACGCAACATTGTACTTGTTGCCTGCTTGTACGGACTTCTTGGCATCAATCAGGACTGGCGATTTAATGAATATCCAGTGATCATTTTATTGTTCTGGAGAACTCTGACAAACATCACAAGACGCCGCCAGTATAGCTTCTTTCACATGTTCTCATGCTTCACTAAGGTGCTGGCTACCAGTGTACCGGTGAATACTACTGACAAAGCTTGTAAGTGGTCTATGGTTCGGTGTCCAGGCTCCACTCTCGCATTTGACGGAAAGTGACCGGTATCATAAAAACTATGGAACCGCTTTCTAGTGTTCGTTTTTGATTGCTTAATATTCACAGAACCTCGGGAAAAACTTGAAGGGACACCTGAGAATGTTAACTTTTGAAAAATTGTGGACGAGAGATGTTTACTTTCGTGTCCAATGGCTTGTGACTACTTGGTGTGTATTTGTTAATAAACAGCGAAAGGCTTTCCTCCTTTCATTTAGCGCCGTGACCGGGATACGGATGAATTTCCTCTGGCCACAACTTTTCGAGAACGGGAATTTGCAAGCTTTCCTGGAGGATTTCTAGAAAGTTGTGCAGATAGTTAGATCGGAGACCAACCCTCCTCAGGGGCCGGGCGAAGGTGACCAGATTTCATAAATAGTGCAGGATCCGTGGTGGGACTCGAGCTGGGGAAAATGGTCACCAAGTATATGTCAGTCGAGCTTGAATTTTACCCAACCACTGCCGTAAGCGAAGTGTGTGCGTGTCTGTAAGCTTCCGTCAGCACGGTATGGTCGAGAAGTACTCCGGACAGGCGATGAAGATCCGTTTGGCTGCTGTCCTTGGATTCAACGCAAAATCCACCTCTTGTTCGAAAGCTTTCGATCTTACGCCCCCCGCCAACTACCATCCCATCTAGGTAAGAGGTCCATAAACAGTTTTAAGAAATCCTGGAAAATGGCATAGTCGAGAAAGCCAACTGTGCCCAACTCCCTGTTGTGAAAAATACAAATGGGAAATACTAATTTCTGGCGTTTGAATAAACTGACCGTAAATTGGGTTGTAGCTGTTCCTTTGGTTGCGGAGATTTCCCATTTGTTCCAGCAATCCACCGTGTTCGACTTACGTTCCGGATACTGGCAACTAGCTATCAAGTCAAGGCATCGAGTTTAACAAAGGGACTGTAGAATGTTGCTGTGTACGGAGGCGATATCGTCGTGCATAGCGACTGGGAACGAGAAAATGTCGCTCACCTTAAAGTCATATTGACACGTATTCTCGAAGCTGGACTGTGGACAAATGAAGTCAATACACAGCTCGCTCGAAGTTCAGTGACACTGCTCGGGTTGAGGGTAAGTAGTCCAGTGCCGGAAAAACTGACAAAGACTGAGGTCTGTGTGGCTCCCAGTTCAAAGCAGTCCTTACGGCGGCTTCTCGGACGAGCAGCATACCACAGCCGGTTTGTCATGCTTTTCAACACGATTGGCGATCCACTTTACGACTTGCTGTGTCAGAATGGGAAATTCGAATGGACAGGGGAAGCACATAAGCCCTTCGAACGTGTCGAAAGGCGGATGGTGGATCAGCGACTAACCCTCAAATTGCCCAGGGTTGGCGAGTGTTGACTGTTGCGATGGACGCTAGTGACCGGGGTATCGGTGACGTCCTAAAGAAGGGGGATAGGGTCATCGAATATGCCAGTCGTGTCCTGAGTGATGCTGAGAAAAGTACTCGACTATTGAGAATGTTGAGCCATCGTCTTGGACCTAGATATGGAGGAGGCCAGGTTTCTTGGGACAAAGTATTCACGTCGAGACAGACTACCAACCCCTTGAGTGGATCAGGAACACCAAATATCTTCGCAGAAACGTCGCGCGCCGAGCACAGCTACAAGTGTACGAACGATTAAGGAGTGGCCGTCGCCCATAGGAGGTGAATGGGAAGTGAACTTTTCGATAGTGTTGTTAGCACAGCGTGCGTCATTCCGGTCAAACACGGGAAAGTCTCCATTCATGTTGATGTATAGTCGACATCCGCGCCTTATGAATCTATGGGAATTGGGTTGTGGACGACAACACACCTGCCTCCGAAAGCCCTAGGAGAGGAAAGGAAATCTTGACCGCAGTTCAGGAAAGGACGGGGCAGAAAACAGCAGGCAGGAAGGCACAACCAATCCCCAAAAGCGCAAAGGTCTAATGGAAAGATTATCAGAATCCTGGAGGGAGTGGACTGGAGTTGCGTAAGTTGGGCAGTCAGTGGTAAGGCCCGTTTGTCTTTACCAACCGGCAAGGGAACGTTTATACGATTCAGGAGGGTCCGGGGTCGAAAGGAGTAAACGATCTCCGAAGAGGTACCAAACATACCAGCTTCTGAGACCGACCTAACTGAGGCAAATGAAAAATCGGAGGTATAACCGCAATCTTTGAATGGGGAAAGGTTTGCAACGCTGTATACTACTGCTGGGGCATACAAGTAGCCTACGGTTCGATGTCCAGACTGCACTTCCGCATGTGACGGAAGATGAAGGTTACCACGAAAGTAACCGCTTTGTAGTATTCGTTATAATTGCTTAATATTCAAAGAACATGCAGGAAAGTTCAATAGGACGCTTTAGAATGTTTACTTTTGTGTCTAATGGCTTGTAACCGCTTGGTTCGTGTTTGCTGATAAATAATTACACAGCGAAGGGCTTTCCTGCAGTATTGGTTTACTGTAGAGAGCTGTTGAGCTATCTCAGATCAATACTGTTGAGCTATGGTTGTTCTTCCGAGATTATAGATTGGTATGCTTCTTGCTGACTTGCAAGGACCTGAGAGGGGAAAAAACTGTCAGGCGTGCGCGCATCATGCCGTGATAGGAAATAAGCTGAGTACTCTGGAGGGAAAGGTAGTCTTGAACTGCTGCTCTCCGCCGGTGGTTTAGCGTGATTTAACTGGATCACTAACTGGCAGTTAGTGACCGCCAGCTTGGGCGACGCGAACATTTATGCTAAAAGTTCGTACTGGCTAGAAACAGTTCATCAGCACACGCTTAGAGGAGTCGCGCTTTATTGTCTGTTGGACAAGCATCGAATAGACCGCCCAAATGGGGTTCGCTCAGATGACAGACTTGGGCATTCATATAGCCCGAGAGGATCAAAATGTCAGTGCATTTTGCTCGACGGATGAACCCGGATATCTCCCGACAGAAAGTATCCCTCTCAGCGACAAACTAGTCTATTGGAGCATACACTAATGCTACAAACAGGAACCGTTTCACATGTCGAAAGAAATTGAGCTTGATTGAGCTGGATAACTGTACAGCGCAAAGATGTTTGCTCACTGGGAGCCAATACAGCGAAATGAGTTCGGCTCTGGGGCTGAGTGCAACTCTCACGCCATATATCCCACTAGTAATCGCTTATGGATCACAGGACACACGGGGGAGAAATACGAGATACATGAGTTCGTCCTTGGCGTTCTGAGATGCATAAACAGGCTTGCGTCTTGTATGCACGTTTCGGAGACACGGCATAAATCAAGTTTAAGGGAGTATAATTTTTTCAACGCGCATTGCCTGTCTGCCAATATAACGTAGAGTACGGACGTTGAAAGCTCCTATGTACAAAGGATCTCGAGTTTAAAAAGGTCCTATTTTGCTTATTATTAGGAAGCGGGGTGCACAAGACCCGTCCGTCAGGACCAGCAACATTGGCTTGTGTGATAGGGAGGAGTTGGGGAGGGACACAGAACTGTGCGAGCAAATACTTCCCGGTTGACCAGGAAGAGGAAGATGGTTTATATGAGGTACCCACTTCCAGCTTTTGACTCAACAACCTGACTCACAAGGCAGCGGGAAGATGTGGGGTTTTATTTTGGGACCCCGCCACTAGCCTCTGACTCGACAGGCAGAGGGAAGCAGGATTTTCATCGGGGACCCTTCACGAGACGATGGCTCAGTAGTCTGACCTGCTCGCCTGCAGGGAGTTCACTCAACTCGAGAATACATAGAATGAGGTATTACGGTCTCACTTCGGAGGCAGCTGCACATAGCAGGTGTTCTTTGAGCTGCACCAAACTCTTTGGTTTTAAAGTAATTTGAACTTATTGAATAAGGCACCGACGTTCATGGTCAACTCTTGGGTGATCGCAGTGTGCGGCTTTTGGACCTTTTCTTTTCTAACCCGTTTTTCCTCGGGGGAAGGCAGCATCGCTGCTTTCATTAATATGGACATGCTGGTCGCTTGGGGAAAGCATCTTACTGCTTTCACACTCCTATCAAACAACAGTACGACTTTACCTCCAGATCGCATCGTAGCACGACCACTCGTAGTACGTCCCGCTGCTTTTGGTCTAACTTCTCCACTTTGGCTTTGTTGGCATGGGTGAACTTTGTGGAACGAAGTTCCAGTCAATGAAGCCCTCGGAATATTGCAACTTTCAAACAGTTTTAAGTTGGGTTTACGCATTCCGTGAGGAGCGTCATCTTCTGTGCCTTATTCGGAGTGGCGGAATTATAGTAGTGGACGGAATCCGACGCAACAGAAGGGAGTAAATGATGATACCGAAGGTTTGTGCGTCGTTTAACTTTCAGAATAAAGCTCACTTTGAACTCCTGTGCGTAGTTGGGGGGGTATTCACTAATATGCGTACCAAGTGGGTAACAATAGCCAATCGGTTGCACAACCCTTATCCATATTCAAATGGTGGCAACTACGAACTGTACAACATAATACAATCGTAGCGTGTGTCCCAGATGTCTGCGTCATCAAATCTCTTTCACTTTGTAGAAGACCGATATCGACCGACTTCACTGGAAACTTCTCCATGAGTAAAAAGCTGACAGTGTAATTACAACAATTGAGTGACAGCCTTACTAGACACAACTCGGTTCGCATTCCTCCGAGAGTGTCGGGTGATAGCTGCAGCTATGTAATGCTGATCCAAGAAGTAGAGAAACTCTTCGAAATTCAGTGGGTTGGGTTGTCGGCATTTCCGATTTAAAGTTTCTACGAGGGGCTGCGTTGAAATTCCGCGCATTAATTGCATCAAAACTGTGGGTTTGTAGAACAGAAGCGCGGTCCTTCACATGCGATTGTAACACCAGTGTTGGATAGTGTTGGCCCCTTTCCTCACAGTCAAGCACTAGGAATGAGACTACCGAGCCCACTTGACTGTGGGCTAAGTCACTGTGTTGCTATTTCGTAGGTCCCCAAGCTGAGTTAGTCACAACGCAGGATGACCAACAGTTCACTTTGATTTTACGTGTAGAGGACAAATAATGGGACTTTCGTCTAATTCGGGTTCAAGTAGACCACAAGCAGGACGGAAATTCGGGGAGTGCGCCTACCTGATGAGCTTCAAGGCCGAAACCGGTCACGGGCCACCAAAGTTTTCAGCAACCTTGTGAGTAGCGTGCTATATTATATATGTATTGCGGTATTTCGAACATCGTACCAACTGAAATACAAGGCGGATTGCGCAGCACATCGATTTACCGAACACCATAATCGGGGGACTCAGCTGGATTTAGTTGAGCGAAAAATCAAATCAGTGTGCAAACGAGGGTAGTTGACGAATGATGGACTATTAAGTTTTCTGTGAGAAAGCTGTAACTGAAAAGGTCCGGACTGTAACACTGTTCCCTTATGAAGCATATTCGGCTTCAGACTAACCCTTGCGAAATAAAACAGATCGGAGGCTGGAAGAAACGTTGGACACAACCCCTCCCTCCATCATCCGAACATAAGCACCAACAGAAAACAAGCGAAAACGTAGTCATCCACTATTGCAGCGTTATCATCCGTGGTTAATCGACAAAAGGCCATGAAGGTAAAAATAGTCATCAGGTTGACGGACACAAAACCGTGTGAGATATGGAAAGAGGTCGGAAAAGCGAGAAATGTCGATTGGATTCAGTGATGGTGGTCGACCTAAACGTCCGCTGAACGCAGTCCGTGTGGGTAAAAAAATGGGTCAAGTGAAATAATCGGTGAGCGAAGGAGACCGCGATTTATCCGGTTTGGAAATGTTCAGATTCTCATGCACTCAAGTCAGTTTTATGGAGAAAACACTGAATAAATAGCGAAAGCAAGCTGACCGACGGACAAAGCAGAGTGATGTAGAACAGTACAGTAAACACAAGTGTATCTGTGTGACGGTATCGAACGGTGGTGCAAGGGCAAGAGATACGAGGAGGGAGAACACAGTTATGAGCGGGGTGGATTTGGTGCCGGAGGCTGACCAGGTCTGCACGCATCAGGCATCATCGGGAAGGCTGGCATTTGAGGCATCTGTCCTGGACAAACGGGAGGGTATGCGGGGTAGAAGCCATACATCGGGACACCTGTGATTGGAATATGGAGTTGATGGCTGGTAATTCGGAACAGTGAGTAACACAAACCATAACGTGGAACAAAAAGATTCCGGCCAGGACAAATCGGACACACAATACACTGGTACTCTCAAGCTCTCAATGGGCCGAACTGAGGCATTTGAACGAGAAAAAGGTTGCAAATCATTATACATGCACATAGAAACACTGGGGCAGTGTAATACATTCGGGAGGCAAATCAGTCACATTGCGGAGCGGTCAGCAGTGACAGAACAGCATTCCTGGGCTCACAAGCAGGCTACGCGCAAAAGACCAGGCAACTAGGACTGAAGCATGCCGCAAAAACTAAACGATCACGAAATATGAAGTGCTATAGTCAAAGTGATGAAGCGCGGGCTCATCTAAAGGCAAACAGAGCGCCTAACCAACAAAATACCTTACCATAGGGTGAATAGGACGGCATATGCACGCCTAAATGAAAGATGTGATGAGTAGACGAATTAGCAGGTTGGTGAAGAAAGTGGTGCATATACTCTTGGTCTATACATAGTGCAACATATATAATACAGTACACACAGAAAAAGGAATAACTGGCGCTTTAAAAACCGACACAAAAGCCAATCGGAAAATCTATGCACGACGTCAGCACAGGTCGATGCAAACAAAGGATAGTGAAAGCATAGGAGCGCCGGAAACTGAGGGGGATAACAACAATACCGGATGGACGACAAACAACTTTACAACTTGCTGCGGCATTTCATGTAGCTCTTTATCTTGGTGTATACAGACAACCAGAGGTAGATTCCAAATGTCAGGAAATACAGAGTGGCTCGACAGTTGATGATGAGTTGCGTCGGAAAATCCGGTGTCCATTGTTGGGACCCTATCGCACATGGCAGGGGATATAGCCACTTCTGTCCAAGCAGTGGCATTCTCGGTGTACTTAATAAGCTAAGTTTCATTACGACTGACTTAAGTTAAGTAAAACGTTAAGCTAAAAAAACCGACAAGGAAACGCTGGCGATCCAAGGTTGTGTAATTAGGTAGAGGGCCTTTTTCAACTAAATATAAGTTGCCGTACGTTAGAAAACCACACAAGTGCTGCAGCCGTGACAAGCTGAATGTAATTTGACTTCCCACAAGATCCACCGCACCGACATTAAGCCATCAAGATTTCCTGCTCAATTCCAACATCAACCTTGGTAGACTTCGACACACTACTATGAGCATTATGTGCCAAAGTGAACGCCATATAGGAAAGGCACAAATGGGTTAGGACAAAAGTCTGCGGCCTAAGTACTGGTTCGCCACATAGCCCTTTCAACTCAATTGCGATAGACGGATGCACGTTTTTCTTTCACTTCAACCAGGGGGATCTCCTTTTACTAAGGAGAAGCAGTGGGTTTTTAACGAGTACACAGATCGTTGCCCCAACATCCTCATCAGTCACTCGCTTCTGTTTGTGTGATCGGTTCAACTGATTCGTTCTGCAGCTGCTCGTGCCAGTTCGGTGCTATTTGTCCCGTGTGTACTTACTGCACTGCTAACACAAACAAGCGGACCTTGATAAATGCCCGAACGTGGAATGATTCCGCCTTCGACCATACACAATGGACTACTTTGAGGACTGATTGGAAGACAAGGAACCATCCCCATGTAGTCATTAGTTGACAGTATTGTAACGTCGTGCTGCTGCCAAAACAGATTCTGTACTACCTGACAGCCCACTGGGGCTAAGCATCCGTAGCCCCGTGCACATCTTCCTGCGGATGAGTGTAAGGACCCTTCGCAAGACGACATAGCCTGATTTAAAGGATTTACTTAAATATGAAAGTAGTATACAAACCCATTCGTATTTCGTGGCGAAATGACTGACATTAATGGTACCTCCATCAAGCACAAGGGAAAAGCGGACAGAATCAGTCATGCATAGAATTGATCCATCGAATCTTCACAAGTCCCTATCTCGGTATCAGAACCACTGCTTAGTACCACTACAATAAGCAGCAGATACGTCATCGTTCAGCGCCTATGCGGCTGATTATAACAACACTTCCCACAGCCTCAGACAAAGGGATTATCCCCATAAGTTACATATAATTTACATTGAAAAATCGTTCAGCTGTAACATCCTTCTGGTGCCTAGTTGCCATGCAACCCGAAGGAAGCCCGAGGGCTGGGGCACTGCCAGGTTGCTCAAGCCTAGACAGGGGAAGTCGAGAAGCACGGGTCGGGTTCAAACCACGGACCTTCCGGTCAGTAAATTCGCGCTCTAACAACTTGAGCCATCTCGCCCCCATAGTTTAACAGAGGAAATATCTTTCTGAAGCCGTTGGGACGCACAAACCATTTTGAGCCAGCGCATTATAGCCTTCGCACAGGAAGTCCGGTAACTTTTGTATACCAATCAAGCTGCCATGAAAACGGATCGTGTCCTGTGGGACCCCATTAGAAAAATCCAACATGATAAAGTTTTACTTCTTTGATTCTAATGCTAGGAACGTCTAAATGTGATCAGACTGAAGTGCTCCTTACAGCTTATGATTATGCTGGGCTACCACTGCGAATCCGTTTAACAAGTCACCATGCAGTAATAGTCGTAGATGGCAGTATTTGCTGCCTGAAGAAGTACTAGTGTATGGAACATTTTAAATTTCGCGTTGCAAATAGCTTACATTTTGGCCAAACGATGGGCCCAATGCTGATGAAAACTTTCTGTAGAGCTGGATCCACACGTTTTTTTCACGCAAGCGGCTGGTTTCACAAATTCCAGTCACCTGAAAGCTTAAAGATTTCAGTGATTTGCTGGACAGTTTCAGGCACAACTGTTTTCCGCTTTATTAGCAACATAACTCGCAAAAAAGCGATAAATAGTGACGTTGTATCCTTTAGCGAATAAGCCTTATATCATTCAACGCACCACGAACTTGGACAATATTTATTTATTATTTATTATTATTTATTGAGCTCTTTGCTCATGTGTGGTCGTGTGTGGCACCTTATCAATCTCAATGTTGCTTGTTAATCTGAGACTTGTGTTTAAGGTCTTGATTATGCAGCGTTTACACGTGATGGGATCGGTAATCTGATTCTAAAATTCGTTCGTTCTATTACCGGAAATTAGGCATTTTCCAAGGTCACAAAATCAAACTCTCGACAGTTTTGCCTGAATATGTTCATCCTTGACGCACACCGCCACAAATTTAACAGGGTGGTCTTTACCGTAAAATTCATGTGCACACTGCAGGCCTCTGTACGTCTTTGTTCCATCCGCACAATGAAGTTTCCTCACAAGTAATACTAATTACTCCACAGACGAGTCAAGGCCGATCACCCAAAAAAAAGAATCCAAACACCTCAGCAATAAATGTTGAATATGATCTCCTTGCGTACCACTGCATCCAGTCCTTCGCAATCGTAGATACACAGGCGACGGTTGTCAAAATCAATAGATTACAAAGCCTCGCACTCACTAGGGTAGTATCAATCGACAGGGGCCTACAGCAAACACGACTGTTCTACACACGCTGTTGTACAAGAACTCTGGCGTTTGTAATCAACGGGGCCTATCACGTCAGCGTTACAAGTCGGCTAAAGCTCAACGGTCACACAAAGCAAAACACGTCACAGGCTAGACAGTAATGGAATGATTGTGTGGTATCCGAAACTTTTCTGACCAGCAACTCGAGGCCAAAAAGTGGTGTTTAACCACCATACACGTTCAAACCATCCCCTAGGTGAGTGAGATGAGTTACTGATGATAATGAAAACGAAACAGTGCTTCGATGCCTTTAGTTCAGGGCGACTTGGCCTTGCAGGACAAAACCCACACTGAAACACCATATTATCGTACAAAACGGAATTCTCGTTCCTGAAATCGCGACCGACGTTGGTCCGCACTATGGCGGTCAACAAAAACATCAAAGTGCATTAGAAAAAAGAAACTACAAGGCTTGCTGCGCCGAGAAAACAAGATTCCAAAAGAAAACTCAAGCGACAGGTAATGTTGAATGCAAAAACAATCAGGTAAATGCAGTGAAACAACACGAATAAAACTGACAAAGTAAATACATCACACACAAAGACATTGCAAAGAACATGCACCAAGTCACTTCGACGAGAAACCTGTATACACCCTCAAAAAACAAAGAAATCCTTACCGTACTGAGGATATGGGGGCATCATTCCACCTGCACGATGTATGGGATCAACAGGTACGACGCATCAAAAAGTGATAACGAGTGCATATGCGAAATGGAAAGTACACTGAAGATGCTTGAGAGGCAAAAAATCAAAATCAACAATTTGAGAGCTCATCATTATCATCAATAGAGACAGCAACATCAGTGTTGACACACTGTTCTTCACAGTTTTATCTAATTATACTTAAATCCTTAAAGTAAAAAAGAAGAGAGGAGAGTGGGTGACGGGGGAACTGGTATTGGCCTATCTCAACCATTCTGAGGTGCCTACATTCCGAAGCGCTCGCTCAGGCAACCGGGAAAGAAACTAGCGACACGGACGCTACTGGCATCGATTAGTCGCCATTTCTTGCGACATCTTCTTCCCCTAATTTCCTTCGGTCTTCATAGAACGAACAAGGTACGGTGGTTGGTTAAATCAAACAGACCAAAGACTATATTTTCTGGCAATTGACCTCCGGTGTGCGATTCGCAGTAGTTTCTGGCCTAGTCTGGTGCAAGCGTGTGTGCCTGCAGAATGACTTGCAGCTCCCTTCTGTTGTTGCTGATGTGCTTGTCGTAGATATTCGGGTCCATGCGCAGAGACGTATGAATGCCTCGTCTTTTAACCAATGCTCGAGCAATATTGTACATTCTCATATCATGTTACTCAAACAGCTGTGAACCGTAGGTAAGATGACACCTGGCTTGAATGGGGCTCTGGATTGTGTTTAAAGACGACACCGTGTATTTGCGACCAGCACTGTAAGGTTCTTCACTTTCGTTTCGTCAACCATGCTTCTGCTTATCTCTAGATGTATCCAGCAGATCGAAGGGAACATGTTGCAGTCCATTGGTAAAAAGTATGCTTTGCACGCGACAGTAAATAAAAATGTTCCCTTGGAAACGCAAGAGACCTTCCTCAGGCATTATTCTTCTCATCGTAATGGTCGTTAATGTTGTCGCTCTGTTTCTGACAATCGGTTTTGTCTGACGATTATATCAATCAAAAGATAGCTGGTCGAACATTGTGGAATACAAACCCCATGGCCCGTGTATGGTACGAAACATGGGAGAAACCGACTCAAATACCTTTGGAACGTGAAACGCATCCCAAGTGCCATTCCGAAGGAGGCATGGATAACAACACTCATGTCGGTAGATGATAATTCGGCATGCACAGAAATTGTTGGTAAAAAACCTGAAGACGCCTTACATTATCTGTCTGCAGAGACCGTCTCACAACCACACATGTTGGGAGCTCGAGCTAACACAACTTACATCTTTCCAATCATTCCTATATCAACATGTCACAATAATCCACTTGAAAGCACGCTTGCCATTCAGAAAATAGACAAGGTTGGCACACACTGTCCTCCAAGATGAGAGAGTTTGAGGAACGTAATTTACAGCAAGCGTCCCCCTCAGGTAGAACACAAGATCGACTTTCTTCTCTTCGTAGTCAACGGGGCCTATCACGTCAGCGTTACAAGTCGGCTAAAGCTCAACGGTCACACAAAGCAAAACACGTCACAGGCTAGACAGTAATGGAATGATTGTGTGGTATCCGAAACTTTTCTGACCAGCAACTCGAGGCCAAAAAGTGGTGTTTAACCACCATACACGTTCAAACCATCCCCTAGGTGAGTGAGATGAGTTACTGATGATAATGAAAACGAAACAGTGCTTCGATGCCTTTAGTTCAGGGCGACTTGGCCTTGCAGGACAAAACCCACACTGAAACACCATATTATCGTACAAAACGGAATTCTCGTTCCTGAAATCGCGACCGACGTTGGTCCGCACTATGGCGGTCAACAAAAACATCAAAGTGCATTAGAAAAAAGAAACTACAAGGCTTGCTGCGCCGAGAAAACAAGATTCCAAAAGAAAACTCAAGCGACAGGTAATGTTGAATGCAAAAACAATCAGGTAAATGCAGTGAAACAACACGAATAAAACTGACAAAGTAAATACATCACACACAAAGACATTGCAAAGAACATGCACCAAGTCACTTCGACGAGAAACCTGTATACACCCTCAAAAAACAAAGAAATCCTTACCGTACTGAGGATATGGGGGCATCATTCCACCTGCACGATGTATGGGATCAACAGGTACGACGCATCAAAAAGTGATAACGAGTGCATATGCGAAATGGAAAGTACACTGAAGATGCTTGAGAGGCAAAAAATCAAAATCAACAATTTGAGAGCTCATCATCATCATCAATAGAGACAGCAACATCAGTGTTGACACACTGTTCTTCACAATTTTATCTAATTATACTTAAATCCTTAAAGTAAAAAAGAAGAGAGGAGAGTGGGTGAGGGGGGAACTGGTATTGGCCTATCTCAACCATTCTGAGGTGCCTACATTCCGAAGCGCTCGCTCAGGCAACCGGGAAAGAAACAGCGACACGGGACGCTACTGGCATCGATTAGTCGCCATTTCTTGCGACATCTTCTTCCCCTAATTTCCTTCGGTCTTCATAGAACGAACAAGGTACGGTGGTTGGTTAAATCAAACAGACCAAAGACTATATTTTCTGGCAATTGACCTCCGGTGTGCGATTCGCAGTAGTTTCTGGCCTAGTCTGGTGCAAGCGTGTGTGCCTGCAGAATGACTTGCAGCTCCCTTCTGTTGTTGCTGATGTGCTTGTCGTAGATATTCGGGTCCATGCGCAGAGACGTATGAATGCCTCGTCTTTTAACCAATGCTCGAGCAATATTGTACATTCTCATATCATGTTACTCAAACAGCTGTGAACCGTAGGTAAGATGACACCTGGCTTGAATGGGGCTCTGGATTGTGTTTAAAGACGACACCGTGTATTTGCGACCAGCACTGTAAGGTTCTTCACTTTCGTTTCGTCAACCATGCTTCTGCTTATCTCTAGATGTATCCAGCAGATCGAAGGGAACATGTTGCAGTCCATTGGTAAAAAGTATGCTTTGCACGCGACAGTAAATAAAAATGTTCCCTTGGAAACGCAAGAGACCTTCCTCAGGCATTATTCTTCTCATCGTAATGGTCGTTAACGTTGTCGCTCTGTTTCTGACAATCGGTTTTGTCTGACGATTATATCAATCAAAAGATAGCTGGTCGAACATTGTGGAATACAAACCCCATGGCCCGTGTATGGTACGAAACATGGGAGAAACCGACTCAAATACCTTTGGAACGTGAAACGCATCCCAAGTGCCATTCCGAAGGAGGCATGGATAACAACACTCATGTCGGTAGATGATAATTCGGCATGCACAGAAATTGTTGGTAAAAAACCTGAAGACGCCTTACATTATCTGTCTGCAGAGACCGTCTCACAACCACACATGTTGGGAGCTCGAGCTAACACAACTTACATCTTTCCAATCATTCCTATATCAACATGTCACAATAATCCACTTGAAAGCACGCTTGCCATTCAGAAAATAGACAAGGTCGGCACACACTGTCCTCCAAGATGAGAGAGTTTGAGGAACGTAATTTACAGCAAGCGTCCCCCTCAGGTAGAACACAAGATCGACTTTCTTCTCTTCAGCTGAGTAACGATTGAGATTGGGGAACAGAATCAAGAAGCGGTTGGTCAACCATTGTTGAATACAGACGCTGTGGTGAGCGCGTAGTGCGAAACATGGGACAAACCGGCTCAACCGTCTTTGAAACGTGAAACATATCTCACGATGAGTGGTATGCAACATTAGGGTAGCATGGACTACTAGGACTCTTACATAAGCTGATTAGCTATTGTGGATTTTGATTAGCTTCTTATTCCGTTCGGGAAAAAAGTTTGTAAAATACTAAGTTTAACGACGGGATGGGCAGCCTGCGTGCTATGACACTTTTCCTACGAATTACATTTGCACCAGAAGAAGCATCTACTTATTCGTGTTCAGATTAAAAAGTGCGCGGCTCACCCGGAAAGCTCAATAAACGTTGCAATAATTAAACGATGACTGTACTTTCCAAAGCGTACGATTAGAAGGTGAATAACTGAAAGGATGAAGCAAACGTGAACTAACCATAACCAACAGGAGGTTGAGGCGGCCACCCGTAGCCAGGTTGTCCTGGAGGCATGCTCATGGGTGGAGCAGTGCCCCCAACGGGCGGTTGGTTTACCGGAGGAGTGGGTTGTTGGGTATATGTAGGTGGCGGCCGATTCGGGGCTGGATATAAAACAGAAGCAAATACTTCATGATGATTGGGGAAACAAAGGAGACACGGGGACTCGTAGTGTGCTGCTTAAACAGACGCTGGCTACAGTTGACTGAACACCGAAGAGAAATGATCAATTCTGAAAGTGGCCTTTATCCCTGGGTTTGAGTAGTGGCGAAGAAGACAACACCAATTGTTTTTTTTAATAACGTTTACATCACCGTGGGTGACCCTCGTTAAGAGCAAAAAAGTAATTGACTGACTGACGTCCATCGGTGTGGCCTCAACCTTCAAGAGGCAGTATGTGAGTGGGCTGAAGTCAGCTGGTCACGCTTTCCATTGGTGATT
>NW_008751893.1:742161-758194 GCF_000715545.1 Opisthorchis viverrini | reverse complement strand
GTTGAGTTTTTGGTGGAGCAGTAGGTTCCGGGCGTTCTGAAGTTGCTTTCAGGGATCTGACCTTCCTGATATTATGAGACCACAACAGACAGCAGATATGGACTGACCGTCATTTCGCCTGACACACGCAGGTTGTGTGAAGTCAATTAATGCTGAAAACACGAGAAGTGCTGTACAGATGTTTCATCAATGTGTTTGAATTGTCAAAGCTCGCACACAGCAACTTGGTAGGCCTATGCGGATTGGCAGTCAACAAATACGCTGTACCAGAGAAATCAAAAGCAAACATCCGTAAGATGGCAACTTGGTCACTCTGCTTGCCGGACAGTTTGAAAAGTCCGAATTACGGTCCAACGTGAACAGACTTGTCAACCGGTGAAAAATTGAGTGTCAGGAAAAAAAACGAAAACTGAGAACCAATACATCAGGAAACCTAAGAGAACATGGACTATCCTAGATCAGGTGAAAAGCAGTCATGCTGTTTAGCCGTAAACAACAGAGTATTGGACATCAACCAAAATCGAAAAGGGATAAATCCCTGAAAAACGTGGTGAGCAAACTGATGCGAGCAACAATAATGTCTAAATAAGGGAAAACAGGTTCAAATACATTTGGACCGGTGCGAACCAGGTGAAAAGAAGGATTCGGAGACAAATAACGAGGTAGCCACTTTGTGAAAATATCCAGTGCAAACTAGTTCGTGATCGACACTTAAGGATGCATCCGCATCAGGACTGAATAGAAAGAAGGATAGCAACTTCCAGATTCTAGGATCAAGCGAAAGCTAATCTTATCCATAACCTCCGACAAAAACAACAAAGTCTATCTGGACAAGCCGCCACATGGAAGCTGGTAGAAGCAGTGATGCGCCCTTTTTTGCACAAGATCCAGTCCTATACAGAAATGTGACATGACCTGTCCACAGAGCAGCCCCCTATTAGTTGCGGTCAAAAGTGAAGAAGACTGATTAAGAGATCATGCGCAGGCCAGTGCAGTTCAGTATCTTAATTTTGGCATTTGCTTCACCAAGATCAACTAGTTTAGGAGAAAAATTACAGAGTACTCGCCGCCGTGATTTGGCCAAAAGTAATGCGAACTATCGACCACCGTGCGAAACACAAGCACTAAACTGATCAAATATGGTAACATTACGGTTCGCGCAGTATACAAAACACAAGCCACGCCATAAGCCTTGGCTGCATAGGTCCACCATACAGGATACATACACGTTTACCAAAAGTACTGTCCTTTGAATAGCAAAACACAATTTGATCATCATCTGTTGCAAATTCAGGCCCCATATTGGCTTAACCACATGAAAGTTGCGCTGGATACCCCTGCGAAACTGCTGCTGCGAGGTGAGCTACTCGACTATCAGAAGTGACTGCCTTCCCCTCCCGTCTCAGGCACGGATGTAGTCCATAATCCTGTGTAGTAAGACGCCGATAGGTTTGGTTTAAACAGCCAATAAAATTTTGGACGAAATGAAATGATGAACTGTTCGACTGTTCTCCACATATCGCCAGAACAGAACACAATGAAGTGAACAAAGACGCGCAAAAAAGCTTACAAGAATGTAAGAACTGATAGAATTCGAAGTTGTCAGTGATCCACGACCGGTACATGTAAGATCGATTGGGCCGAAAAAAAGAAAAGTTATCCCTGAGATGTTAAACAGTACTGCTTTCAAATGACTTTGATTTAATCCACAGAAAGAGGGTGCAAAATAATTATCTGTATCAGAAATAGGAGAACAAAGTAACCGTTAAGGGAGCGTTTACCAGATGCTGTGGTCGTCGTAGTAGATGGTGGAGCACTCGGGGCTTCGGAGATGTTCACGCGTCCTAAACTAGTTGTGAGGTCGGCCAGATGCTCTGTCTTCTCCGTTGTTCGTGCCAGACAGAAGTCATCAATCTTATTGTAAATGAACAAACACAAAGCCAGGTATGAGAATGAAACCAGAATAAAACGCTGGATAAAAGTGCTTGTGTCAAGTGGCTCATCCGATTCAACAAAGAACCTTTCTCAACAAATACTTATTACACAAATGAACAGGAAGGAGTGCTGCGCAGTAGTGGCGGTAATGGTCCAGGAGCCCAGTTGTGAAAATAAGAGTAGGGCGAAGGAAGTTAGTGTTGGTCAGGTGTAAACATTCTCGGATGCCCACATCCATCGTGTTACATACAACATACATAAGAAGGAAAAACCGATGGTGGAAGATCCCTTGTGAGAATGGCAGACGGGAAAACATCATAAGAAAGTGAGTTGATTCACATCAACTTGACTTGGAACAGTTGGTTATGTGAGGTAGAGAGCGGCCGTGTTTCAGAGATGGGCTGCTTTGAAGCAGAGGCGAACGGTTCCGTTCTTCAATGTTTGGATTGAAATTGACATGGAAGTGAATGAGCGGGTAATAAGGTTAAAAGACTGAGGAAGATCTCTCGTGGTAGTAGCGCTAAAACGACGCAATAGAAGCAATATCCGGACGGTGACATAATGTCTACAAGTTATCGGTTGGGTAAGGTATGGCAATGAGCTGTGAAAAATTTCTTCTGGATAGAATGTAGTGGGAAAAGATGGGACAAGGGGGCAATATGCTAGTGTAGGACGAACTTGAAATTTATGAGGAAATAGACTAAGGGGTGCATCACCAGGACCAAATGGTTTGGAGGCGCCGAGATCACGCAGAGGAACCCAAAAACTTTTCTTAAAAATCGGGGATCCGCATTTAAGTACTTGATGTTGTGGAATAACAATCGTCGAAAAGAGCAAAAAATCATACTTTTGTAATGGGAGGGATATAAGTTTGTCATAAAAATAAAATATAAGGATTAAGAGATGCAGCAGACCGCTTCGGCCGGACTCCAGAATGATCAGGGTCTGGTTGGTGCGATGGATAGTTGACCTCGACTGATGAACATATCTCTGGCTCGGTCCATCACAGAGAGAATGTGACAGGACAGAAGGGAATGACAGATTTTAAGAAAAATTTGGGCGCTATTGATGCTATTCACTTTGTAGACCATGTGAGTCTCCCTATGCTTGGCTGGGATACTTGGCACCTGGGATGTTTGTGGTAGGCTAGTCCTAGGTCTCCCCCCTACCCATTTTTTCTCTTTCCATTATAGGCCTTCAGTCAAACAGTCTGACACGGTGGGACAGCAGTGAAGCACCAGTGTACTTCTTTCGCGTTGCTATCATTCATGATGATGACCAGACCGGAAGACTTGGGACAACGCAGGATAAAAAATGCTGAATAGAACTGATATCACAATTCAAACCAAAAATGCTGCTTTGAGATTGGGTTCCGGCAAGGCAGAGCGGATCGGCGAGTCGTTGTAGTTCGTCCATCTATGTTTGTTCGATGAACGACAGGTGATATGCACTCCAGCTCATAGGTCTGGAGTGGCGAACAACATAAGGCTTCTAGAAATCAGGCGCTAGTACTTCACCGGGCGACAGCGTGAACCACCTACCAACTGCTAGGAATGATGACCATTCTGATAATACCAACCAATACCTGGGTGGACGAGGACCCACAACTAACCAATCAGCTGATTAGATTGGCATTGACAGCGGTTCGGCTCTTCGGATAGTCTTTCAATCGGGTTCACGTGACATGTCTTTTTTATGGTGATTATACCTGGCGTTTCGCTGACCTCAAACTCAGAGGAGATCGTCCTAACAGATATGCCTTCTCTATCAACCTCAATGACCTCCAACTTTGCAGCAGAAATGGAGAAGACTGATTGCTGCTGGAAAAATAATCCACCAGTTTATTTCGAAACCTCCAGAGAGGTTGCAAATTCCTTCTGATTGAATGAATAACCAGAGAGTTTTCGTAAAAAGGCCTACAAACGACACCATAAGGTACTACAATGTCATTCTCGATGTAAGATCACCTAAACGGCCGACTGGAAAGTGGAAAGCGTGAACGAAAGCCACACGTTTATCCACCTACGTGCATCCAGCAAATGAGACGACCCAGCTGCTGCTACCACGAGATCGTTGATGTAGCATTAAATCATGTGTATTTTTATGTGCATATATATGAGCTAAAATACTGTCAGGGCACCCACACGTGGAGATGAAGGGTACCAAGGCCAGCGAAGAAAATATACATTTTTATACGAACATAATTTCACTGATAACTGTAGACGTTGGTAATAACAGTGCCCGCATGATAGAGTCACAAGATTCAGGCAGAATTTTTGGCACTTGATTAATCCACGAACGTGGTGTCTGTGCGAGGTCTATTGCGAAGAGCAGAGCTGGAATTGGTCGATAGCAAGCAAGGATTGACGATCAAGAAAAACCAGCCAGACAATGAACTATAGTGGAGGCAGCTTCGGCACATAGCGGTCGATAATCAAGGACAACCATCTGGTGTGGAAGAGTTTTGTAGGATATACATGAAAACCCTGTAAAAGAACAGCTAGTTCTGATATGTACTACATCATCCTCAATCCGAAGCATTTGTTCAAGGAACCGGTTGCGGCCAGTGATCCGTTCAATGAGGTGGATAGTTTGATTGTGAACGTTTCATCGCTAGGTGGGGTAACATCATCGGCGCACCGTTGGAGTGTGCACACATGCTGATTTCTATCATTCGACTAATCAAACTTGTAATCACTGACATAACTCTGATGAATTTTTCGACGATTGGACGGGCTACGTACTGAAATCGACAAGTCGCTGTGCTTAAGAAGCGATCTAACCACATACTTATGTACAAGATGCGCACGCGAATTTGTAAGTCAACTTCATCATACTGATGATAGGAAAAGAGCTCCGAAGAGGTAGGTGCTGTAGCGAGTGTCATAACTCAGCCATTGCCGATGTATGTAAACATAGTAATAAATATAATGACGGTCATGGTCATTCTTCAGTTGGATGCGAGAGCATATCTAGTGATGGGACCGAATACAAACGGTCACTGCAGTGTAATTTGGTGTAATTTGGATCCACTTTTCATCTTATCCGTGGAGATTAATGAACACAGTAGACAGGCTACCAATTGGCGGGACTTGGAGGTGCCTGCTAACTTCAAATGTAAGCAACGCAAGTACTGTAGAGTGAAGTGTTTGAGCCCGGATGGATGAATGCTACAGGAAAAGGGTTGGCGAATGGCAAACGATAGTGCTTGTGCCTTACGCAATAACCAGTCTCGCTTTGTTAGCAAACTGGAGTGCATCCCAAAGGTTTGTTCAACTCGGATTACACACTACCGAAGCCAATGAATGACAGCTAGTCTCATTTGGGGATATGGTCAAAGTGAAAATACGTGTTAACTGGTCACGGTAACCGACCCCTCATGAGGTTGACGCACGGTCGGAGACGACAGGCATAGATTTTTTTAGTGTTTGCGGATACACTTCGTTCGACCTTAACCGTTTCAGAACTCGTACGTAGACAAATCCAATTTACCACGTTGCTTCTCAACTTGCAAATGTAGAACTTTGACATGAAGTAATTGCAATCCAACTACTCGAAGCCCTACTACTTGTTCTAAATATCGCTATCCCATTACTTCCTTCGGGAGGCCATGTCAAGCTACCCCGATTTATTCCGATCCGAATCAGTTCAAAATAGTATAGACATAACAAAAAAGTAAAAGACTCAATCGATGAGGGTTTGGAAATGTATTTACTACAGTCTCGTGACTCAATCCATTGTATGAAGACCGGTGACCGTGACATTCTATCTGAATCTCGCGCGCCAGCGGCAAAACCAACCGACCCCTCATGAGGTTGACGCACGGTTGGAGATGACAGCAAAACATGAGCCATATTGTGACTGTTGCTACAACAGCTTGGGACACCCACAAGACCGATACAATCAGTTGAGATAGCTCAATATGATGATTATTGCGGCTAAAAAACCGCATTTGGCCAAAAACGTCTATTCATGATCGAACATTCGGTGCAGCAGCGCATTTCGAAGCCGAAGGCTCAACAGCCAAAGCTCTCAGTGGCAAAAGCCCGGATAATGAAATAAACAAAACATTTCTCTTCAGACACGGATGGATATTGCGAACTTAAACACGAAGAGAAAATCACGTGTTCTGCGGAAACCGACCAACTGAAAGGACAACTAACAAGATTGTGGGAATTTTCGTTGGGGGACGAGAACCAATGGATAATGCATACAGTCACAAAGGTTAGGCAAAAAAGTGAAGGCGGCTAGACTTAATCTCGAAGGCTAGCAGCAAAGCTGCATTCCAGCTGACCGACCAGTGGAATCTAAGTAATCATTATGTGTTGGATTTTATGTGGCTACGTGACGTCAGTGATCCACTGGTCTCCACGATATGTACAGGACATTTGACCTCAAGCAACGACTAGGAGTAGCGTCAGCCTCCAGAGCCAACAAAAGACCGTATAGTTTATCACATGACGCTAAATGATATATACATATACGCTTACCTTTTGCTGGACCTTCAAACATCGTTCGGTCAGTTCGGCATAGAACTGCATTCCAGATTTCACATCCTTGTCCAAAGCAAGGAATGTGTCCACCGCAGCGGTCAGTCGAGTAGCTAGACCGCTCTCATTATTAGACTTTTGCCTGCCAAAGTAGGCCTCATAGTTGGTTTGAAGCTCAGACAATAGATCTTCTTGATGTTTCTCACTGGCCCGAACACACTCACGTGATCCTTCCAATTCAGCATTCAACAGATCCAATATTTGCTGTTCTGTCACTTGGTTGTTTGCTGCATAAATGTCCATTAGTTTCTTCACTAGTTATGGGGCAAAGGGTGGAGTAAAATGTATAATTTGGTCAAAGAGAAGCGTTGATACTGATATAGAAAGATTTAAATGTAGACACAACACGCTAGTCATAAGGCTGCTGAAAACTTTTTGACAGCCCACGACTGGTTTCCCCCTTGGAGGTTTTTGACAGCCCACGACTGGTTTCGCCCTTAGAGGGACTCACAAGGTGGGCGCGTTCCCCGAGTTTCCGTCAACCTATTTTTCTGCTTGAACCAAAATCGGTGGGAATTCACCAACTATTCTCATTTACACACTGATCTGGTTCTGATGGGATGCTCGACTGAATCCAGCATAAACGACATTCAACTGGATTCGGTTGTCTCCCGTCAGAACCAAATTGCTGTGTGATAAGAGAACCTGGCGACGAACCATGTATCTTAAACAGATCACATTCCAACTGCACTAAAGAGCAGGATAACTCAGATCATCCAGACGGGTTCTTTTCGTCACCTACGAAACGGGAAGCGTCACAACAAAACCTTGAGACAGGATTTCCAAAAATTTTTCTAAAGCTAAACCTTTATGATTAATAGCAACACAACCAACCATGTTTCAAGAGGATTAAATTGACACTTGAAGTAGCGCGTTGCCGGGAGTTCCATCACAACCACTTCAAGTTGGCATCGTATTTTGGCTATGGATTTGGGGACGCAAATTACTCAGCTGTAGCTGGAAAATCATAGAATTCACGAAAATCGACCCTGTATCAAGCTATCCACAGTCCGACAGGGGTAATCAACGAATCTAAGGGATGTTCCAATCAGAAACAAGGGCTACGATCACTCTAACGAATCGAAACCAGTTCGTCTCGGTTGCGGAAGTGGCTCGGCTGGCTANAAAATCGACCCTGTATCAAGCTATCCACAGTCCGACAGGTGTAATCAACGAATCTAAGAGATGTTCCAATCAGAAACTAGGACTACGCTCACTCTAACGAATCGAAACCACTTCGCCTCGGTTGCGGAAGTGGCTCGGCTGGCTAATGTGGCTGTACTACGTGCGCAAAAGAGACGAAGTACAGTTCAATCGCAACACTTTTGTCAGGTTACCTGATTTGTGCGAGGTTGGTACCCATCGCACCCATCAGGGAGTGACCCATACGGGAATTTCCTAAAGATTAGGCACTCGGTGTGACAAGATTTCCGCACAATATAGCACTTCAACCCTCGGACGATCGAGTATAGATGATAGGCTTGTGATCGTTGGCGACCTGGGAAAGGATGTATGTCATCAGGCCCTTCTGTTAACCGAGAGTCGGATATGTAGTGCTGACAACGACCATGATTATTGTTGGCTTCTACAAGTTCGAAAGTATCATAACATGATGTTTAGCATGAACCGACTGTTAGGCAGTAGCTTAAGGTCAGTTTAGACAGGCCCGCCTGTCAGGACTACTAAGTCAGACAGCATCTCAGACACTTGAAACATGCTGAACAACTTTGATCACTTTTAGGTGGTTGCGAGAAATTTAGAAATCGCAGTCGCATCAGTCTCGTTTAAACAGTCTTCATTCATTCCTAGCGTAAATTTATGGCAAGTTCACAGCAAGGAGAACAGGCAGTGGACTCGAGTTTCATTCTTATTAGAGACCACCAGAGGTAAATATCCTTGGTCAAGAGCGAAGCTTAATTTCGGTACTCCCTCTCTTTGGTGTGGGTCCATTAGAATGATTGCACCAAAACAGAAGAGCTGTTCAAACGAGAGTGAAGCGAATGCAAAACCGACCTACCCATACTGTCGCTTACTACAAGTTCACCACGTTATCAGCCTATCACACACATGGAAATATCCTATTGCTAGGGGGGGGGGTAGTGAATTGAAATGTCAAACAGCAACCCATCTAAGAGGATCAAAGTTGCCCATAAAGAACCACAAACACAGGAGGTAATCCGAAATGAAGAATGCATCAAACACAGTAGCGGGTAAGCAACTGGGAGGGAGTTGGAAGCACTTACAGAAGTCCTCCGAGAGTTTCATGGCATTCATCTGGTCGGTTAGGCTGTTTCGATCGGCTTTGAGCGATTCGATTTGGCTGCATGTTCTCGCTAAAGCTTCTCGAGCAGCTTCATTCCCAGTAGGTGAACTGGCAGAAACCGCGCTTTCTCCACGAATCGCAGCCAGAATCTCATCGTTCGATTTACTAAGTAGTTCAAACATCGGTAAATCTTGTTCGAAGCGTTTGGCCAACATCTTGTCCGTTTCAGCCGCCTGTAATACGCAAGTAACGGCAGAATGAACGATGGCAACAACGGTGGAAAGCACCACAAACTAGATATTCTTGATACCATATTCTGGTTTAAAAGTGAGAAGAGTGTAGCTTGAAATTTCCGCCTTAGATATACTTCCGGCAATTGACCTGGACTGCCTATATAACGTATGCAAGTGGAGTCGGCAGTGCTAGGAAACCTTAACGAGGCCAAACCACCTGTCCATTACTTCACGAACACTGAATAAATAAAAATTTACACAGATAGAGAATACATTACAAGAGTTGTGTGTAAGTGATAGGGGGTCCAAACAGCCAACCTTGGCGGTGCACTGGGATGTGGAAGTCTGGAAAGTCAAAACGTTGTGGTTGAATCGATAAACGTGGAAGCCGCGAGCAAAAATAACGAGGCATCATTGAGGGCAAAAGCAGTGTGACAAAACTGGCACTTGACGGCTGCACAACAATGTCACTGCAGTTGGATAAAAACCTGTGTGGAAAGGGACGACGAAACCGCGAAGCGCCTTGTGCTAGCCTACAGCAGTCTAGACCTTCAGACATTGATTTAGACAATCTGGGTAGAAACTTAAAATGGTTGTTCAAAAAAGATCAGCGACAGGGTGGACAGAATGTTGCTCAGAGCGAAGACTAGTCGGTCCACAGAGTCCCGAAACGGCACACAATTCCGGTGCTTCAAGTTCTTTAAGCACGAACTTGGGGGTGAATTTCAGAATGGGTGTTTAAACGCCCAAAAAGTTCTGGAGTATTCTGATCTATGACCAATCTGAATGTTGATATTCTATGAGTCTGCCACGAGGTGCATTAAGCAGCGGATGAGTTGGGTTCTTTCGAACACTGTTCTTAACGAAACGGGTCCATGTAAAACATAAAGCACACGATAGGAGTTATCTGATCAGATCTTATCTGTAATGCGTACCGTCAGCGGTAAAGTTCGGTCAGTCAACCCGTTTTGGGGTAAATCTCTAAAACACTTCTCTTTTGGTACAGTCTGGTCAGAGCAATTGATATCAACACATAACCATGAAATTCTACAAACAATAACAGGCAAATAGCATAGCATATCTGTTGTCACAGTAATCTGGCGAAACATTCTGACCAGATAGCTCGTTTGACTGGAGACAGGAATGTAGCATATAGAACGTGCCTGAAATGCAGGTGTGATGATCAACGTCATTTGATGGTTCATGTTGGGTGACAAACAGACCAGTCTATAACAAACATCAAGGCGCGCATAAGGACATGTATTGTCACATAGTGCCTGTGAAACATTATGTTTACTACAGGTTCATCGTGTACTACTCAACCATTTCATTGCCACAATGTCTGGATAACTTAGTTGATTCATGTGAAGCTCGGGAAGCCTTCAGAGACTGATATAATGAGAAAAATGTTTAGGGCTACGGTATAGAAAATGCACGCAAGCGAAAAATGATATCGGTTCTAGGGCGGCAGTCTCCTTTGAAGGCAAAAAGGACGAACAACAAGGCAGACCTACGAATGTTTAACGAAAATATTGTGGCGCATGGACGATGAATAGTTCGTGCACCATGGATACCACCAGTGTTTTACTGACTACCGGATAGTTTGGTGCACACGTTCTGGGACACAAAAAGTCACCGATCTAAGAAACAATGGTCTAGTTGATGAGAAAGATGAATGGATGGGAAAACTGCAAAGAGAAGCAAGCTGATACCTTTGAACAGAACTAAGCTAAAGAATTACATCACAGGAGTTTTTTAGCTATATAAATAACTCGTTCACAGAATTCACCTGTCCTAGGAAAGCGATCATTTTTGCGATATCTTGACGCCACTGTGCATTTAGTTTGGAAGAGGGTTGACGGGTCCATCGATCTCCAAACTGTTGTTTCAAATTATTGTCCGTCTTCTCTTCATCATCCAGAGTGGTTTGTTGCTGGAAGGAAATGAGTAAACAATATTGTGTGTAAAGAAGAACCAAACAGGAGGCCGGATGAAACGAAAGGCGCTGTAAGGCAACGAAATCGGGTGGGTTGTTCCTCTGTGCACAAAATCCAGTCAGTGCCTAAGAAAGACCATCAAAGTTAAAGGAAGTTTCTGGCCTCGTCTGGAGGCGGGAGGGTGTTTTGTACGCAAAACTCCTATGATGGTCCTTTACTTGTTGATCTATTCGCTAAGGTATATCAAAAGCGATGGTAGCTTGGGATAGTATATCAAAGCGATGGTAGCTTGGGATAACGTATGAGGTGACAAAGTAACATCAAGATAATCGCATTTATAGAGGAAATTTGAAAACCCCTTAGCACATTCGTAGCGGAGCAAGAAGCATCCAGCCGGAATTCGGATCCCGAGCAATCACCGTGAGTATTCTCTCGGTCTGTTCTGGGCTTGCAAAATGTTCCATGTGATGTTCCGTTATTTTGGGTATCCTATTCCCGGAACAAAGGGTTTGACAGCAAATCGTAGCTGACGGAGAACGCTGGTGTGGACTCTCTTAGGTGATAGTATACCTTACACGTCCCCCGATATTCCGTTTTGGATCTAATCGTGCAAATCTGGTTAAATGTATGCTGAAATGCAAGGCGAGTTGTTTGGACCTTGTTTGAAATCATCAGATCTTTCATAAAATAATAGGGCTGACCCCGTAACACAATACCGCACAGTAATAGACGCCACAGAAAACGAGATATCACGTCCGTCTATCAAAACACCTCCATCTACGGCACAATGAATTTAATTTCTCGCCCGCAACTGCGACAGCGTTTAAATGGAACGAAAAGGGAAGGTGGGCAAAAGCACACGTGTCTAAGCACGTTCTGAATACAATGAATCAATCCGAAATCAGTCATTCGAAATTTTTCTGGAACCCCGCTTCTTCCATTAATCAGCTGTGGTTACCAGGCTAAAATCTCCTCATTCGTTAAAGTCGTCGCAAAGAATGACGATATCCTGGATCGAGAATTCTCAAAGCATTAGTGATTACACGGCTCAGGTCAGGTATTGATTTGCAAAAGGGCCAGGTCCACGTGACCCAGTTGAAGGGTTGGTTTATTCGTGACTTGTGCTGCAGGTTACAGGATCATTTAGAATGGTGCAACCTTGTACAAAATGTCTGAGTCTTTATCTGCTACTGATGTGCGACAGACTGGGACACGATAACGTGAATATTCAGGTGACTGATTGACCAAATACATTAGCGAACTTACTGAACAGAGGGTCCGTGGTTCGAACCAAACCTCAGCATTTAGACTACCCCCTTCTAGGCTTGGGCAACCTGGCAATATCTCAGCCATCATGCTTCATTCGAATGGTATGAAAGCTAGGCACCGAAGTGACGTTACAGTTGAACGGGTGGTTAACTAACGTTTCTGGATTTCGACCACTGGCTTGCGGGGCGCTTTGAAAAACGTACGGTGCTCGAATAAGTCGAAAATGTTTTACTTGGTTGATGCGGTGGAAGCGTCGGCTGTTTATACGCGTATTACGTCCACAAATATTCTACATCTTAAGGAACTGTACGTTCATCGTGACGCTAGCGTCATTAAAGCAACGTGGCCAATCCACTGCAGTCTTAAAGAAGTAGAAGTCTCACCGTAAACTGACACAACAAAAGTAAGCCAATTGCAGAATCTGAGCTCACTCGGAACGCATAAAAGTCGGTATGCAAAGGACCGGAACATGATAACCAAGGGGAAATAAGGAGATAAAGAAGAGTCAATATCGGCCCAGCTGAACAACACACCGTTTAAGACTACACAAGGATGATCAAGAAAGTTTCATATCTTTCAGTGGAATGTTTGTACGTTACAAAACCGGATTTTGAACCGCCTAAAAATATGATTGAATAGACCACGGTAGAGGGGAAGAAACAATCGAAACCAGGGCAATAAACTGTGCGTCATGTATTCGGGCACTGCTTCGATTGAAGTGAGTGCGTAGATCAAATGCTTCATTGTCCGCGGGATAGTCACCGCGCAAGTGTTTAACCTACGTACCCATATAACTACCTCTGCATTCTGTCCACAGCCACGGTGGAGCAGCACAATACTGAAGCGTTGATTGATAGCCCATTGGCATGATTCAACATAAACGACTGTAGCCATTGGAGGTGACTGCTCCTCTTCCATTGCTGTGGGAACAGACGGTGAATCGCACTCGATACGATCGCCTAGAGATGCCTGCCTGGAAGCGCACAAAGCTTCGAGATATTCTAAAGGCCTTACCCCATTCCAGGTACCCCGACACGCAAGTTAATCTCAATGGCGGAGCCCTGCTCACGGTCAAACACTTCAGGCGTGTGATCACACGCACACAAACGTGGAGAAACTGAAGTGGGTCGCTTTGGGTCGGAACGTCGAATGTCCGTTTTGGTCAAATGCATAGAAATATCCGGGTTTTGTTGAGGCGCAAAACGCTGGCAGACAAATTCTATGCCCCACCGGGTTTTCGAAAACTGTGCTCCAATTTTCAATCGTATTGCCAGAACAACCAGCTGCTGGTGACAATCCGTGATGGCTTGCTGCTGACCATAGGGCATTCAAATTTACGGCCCATTTTGAGTTTCAGTATTCCGTTGCGGAAACAGGCCAGTTTGAGGCGAACCTAACTTAGGACACAAACTGGGTCACATGATCCAAGACGTTAATCCGGCTCGCTGGCTTCGCTGCAAACGGTGAGAACAGCAGAGAATTGGTTTCACCAATTATCCAATTGTGTGTTGTATTAGAAGTGAAACATACCGGAGGATATACTAGTAAAAGATAGGTAGGGGAAAGACACGGAGATTATTAGTAACCCCGGAGAATGTCGAGGAGTTAGACGGTCCTTTTGCTTCGGCATGCCGTAAAGAATCCCATCAGACAACAGACGATAGCTGTCAAGATTAATCCTCATTACTATGGTTGGTCTCAAGTCGTTTTAAAAACCCATCAGTAAGGCGAATGGTTGGTTTGGGGAGCTGCATACGGCACTTGCTTCGCTGTATATCCTCCTCACCCTCTTACAGTCAACGATAGCGTTCCCGAGGACCTACCAGCGAGACAATTAGCACATGAGAGCAATAGAAGTTTTGAAAACACCTACTTGGTTCAGAATTTCACGGTTGCGTTCGGCGGATTCTGGTAAGGAGTACACATGCTGACGCAGCTGGTCCACGCCACCCTGGTTTCTTATCTTTTCCACGTTCTCGAACAATCCACTCTGAACTTGTTCGTTGGCGGTCAGTTGGATGGCAGCAGGAAGGTTCAAAGATACCATGACACTGAAAGAAAACGACTGAATCATGTTAAAAACGAACAAGGAAGTCCTTTGTCAGTAGTCCATCCCAGCTAAAAAAACCTGTCTAAGCGAAACCTACGAGGAAGAAGGGCTTCTCTGATTCCCCTTTCTCACATAATGAATACCACACATGCATAAAATAATAACCAAGAACGAGATGTAGGTTAACATTAGAAAGACAGAAATGATTGGTCGCCCCAAAAAACTTACTCAACAACTTCACTCAAAGTTAATTGGATAATGTTAAGAACATCGTGGAGCAGAAGAATTGGCACAACCGACGGTGGGCAGCTCAATTAGGATTGTAACTTTAAACAATACGCAAATCGGACCCGTCTCGGACACCTTGACAAAACAGTATATCCAGTTAATATCTGAACTTGATTTTGAGTTTTTTTCTGACCAAGTGATATACAGTATGTATTTTCATATTCCTCCATGAAAAAGCTATCGAAAGCTGTCTTACTTCCAGAATTTGATAAGACAGCAGGCAACTGTTTTGACTTTTCGATTTGACACACTTTCGAACCCTCATTCAAACGCCGTATTTCGTTTCAATTTGCATTCTGAGTTGTGAAACTGATAAAAGCTTGCTCGACCAAATCTGACTAATCTTAACAGACTGTTCATGAGCCTCCTCGGTTGCTTTATTATTTCGGCTAACCAGTCAACTTAGTCTCGGTATCCAAAAAATGAAGAGTAAGAGAAGTAACATATTTATAAGAACAATAACCCCTTAAATATGGGTAGATTAATGCTTATCCGTTGGTTTGAAGGCAAACAACTACAGTTAGTTTCCCATCGAATGCGGAATTGTATTGGGAATTCGATTGTGCATTGATACTCCTGGTTTACAGGTGTTCTGCAAAGTGATCGATCGCACGTGGTAATGACCGCGACATATTGAAGGTTATCTGTTTTGTTGTGCACTATGTAATCGCTTTCACAAAATCAACGGTGGGATTATCTTTGCGACGAATGTTGTGCGCCATGAATGATATGGAGAAAAAATTCAGTAGTTTACTTCATTATTTTGCAGGCAAATTTTGGACAATAGGAAGCTCGGTTCCTGAACATTTCGGCCTCTCCTCGAAAAATAAGGGTTGGACAAGTTAACGAAGCTGGAGGATGTCTCAAACGCTTATGAGTTAGGGCTTCGTGAACTTGGAACAGCCTCCCGTGTCTTGAACATGAAGAACAGGAGCGAAATCGGATCGAAAACTCTAGATCCTGTTTACACCAATATTTCATTCCGGATACAAATCACCATCAGCATCATCAGCATCATCATCGACAGCATGACATCAGTGTTCACACTGATGCTTCAACGCCGTACAACCATGACTTATTTGAAAGCCTTATTGTAAAGAAAACAATAAAGGTGGGCGGGGAAGGGACTTAGTGCTAGCTTAACACAACCATTCCGAGGTGCCTACACCTCCAGACATTCACTCAGGCAATCTGGATAGAAACTGACAACAAGAACGCCACTGACATCCATTGGCAGCCATATCTTGTAGTGTCTCCAACCAGGCACAATGAGGATCACGCGGTCCCCATCCTGGAAGGCGAGTAGCGCCGACAGCACCCAAGCGTTTCGTGATCTCCTTCATACTCCTCCGCCAAGTCAAAGGTTGGCCACCTCTCTGTTTACGCCACTCTGAGTTGGGCATGGAAAACAGCACTCTCTTCGGCAAACGATGGTTCGGCATACGTAACACATGTCCCAACCAACGCAGCTTCTGGTGCTGGACACATTCTTCAATGGAAGTACCCGT
>NW_008751893.1:725847-741889 GCF_000715545.1 Opisthorchis viverrini | reverse complement strand
ATACCAAAGGACGGGATGACTTTGGTCAGTTCATCCAAGAATACTTGCGCCTTCTCCGCCTCTTCGAACATGAGAACGATGTCGTCTGCATATTCCAGATCGACAAGGTTTTCTTCCGGATCCAAATGAGTGATAACTCAAAGTAACAGACAGTTTGGGTGCTCCTGAATGGCTTCCCATAAAGAGTTGTTTTTTCATCACATAGTCATCAGGTAAAGCTGATTCAATCCGCACTGAAAGGAAACAAGCTGTGTTTTACGGCCATTTAGGATTTCTTGAGAAGTCCCGGTACCGGAACATAAAAAAACGGAAGGATACCGGAATTCGAGACCCTTAAGACAAAGTTCAAATTTAACGGAGATTAAGGTGGTTGATAGATGAAATTGTTCACCGATCGTTGCTCCGGTCAATTTTAATTCCGCTTTGTTGTTTGACGTGGCTGAAAGGTGGTTCAGCGCTCTTCGATTCACATAGAAGCATTGTTTGAAGGAGATAAACGGTCATTTCGATCAGAAAATCTCATCTGAACTAGCGTTACGCCCTAGCAGAATTTTATACGCAATATAGTGATGTGTGTAGGTTCTGTATACTCGTTCACAACTGGTTACCCGGACCAAATCCCTCAACCCGCGCAGTGAGCAAATCCCTGCATAAGAGCTGTGAGCCTAAGGCTGGCTCATTGGTCACAAGTTGGAAAACTGAAAAGGTGAACTATTAAGAGAGCAAATAGGAAATAATCAAAGTAGCCACACTCACACGAAGCGTGTATCTTTCTACCTCTTATTTAATATGCAATTTTGAGTGGTGATACGTACTCATCATCCCTAAGCGTACTACCCAGATCAGCTAGCAAAATCAAACCCACCTGTGCAGAATTAGCGTCCATAACTAGCCCAACCGTAAACAACAAAAGTTTCGCATTAGGCTAAATGAAATTCAACGCCGCAGTGCAAAACAAGCTTACACTTCTACGAATATATCAAATGAATGCATAAAAAATGGAGGAAACGTCTCCCACATCTTTAGTACACCCTACATTAGCTTTTGTGCATAAACAGTCGCGGATTCAACCACTACAGATAGTTCCACCATGTTCAATGTAGCACTAGGATGACCCGCGAACTGTCGCGACACACAACCTTACGAGTAGTGTGTTATACTTCGAGATTACGGTAAGTTATACATCGACCTACAGATTAGAACACCGGTTGAGCAATCCTACGAATTTAGGATCCATAGAAAACTGACAGCAGATGATGGCAGAAAGTTTGCCTACCAGACCCAGATTGAACACAACTAAGGCCTCTAGGCCATCACAAGTTAATCGTAGGCATGACGGGACAAGCAATAGCCTTTCTAACAGAATTTTGAATTACACGCGTTTGAGAATGCGCACTCTGTAGGGGAGACACTAGGACCTGGTACAGGATGAGTTATCAAGACGTAGGAGGTGCATACGAATCGACAGATATAAAAAATGCATTATTAACATTCATGATGACGGTCAGGACAAAACTCACGCATTGAGCGAGTCGGTTGCCTCTCGAAGCCGGTGAACTTCCGCTGTGACTAACGATCGAAGAACAGCACAAGCCTGGTTCTTCGATGCTAAAACTCCCAGTGGGACGAGTACAGTGAATAAGTCTTTCACTTCGCCCTTCAACAAGGGCACAGGTAACTCCGTTTTACCTATTGCAATTTCTGTTGGCACCTGAGACAATTCCTTCCCAGCAGGCACTTGTTCGTGATATATGAATTCGTTGTCCTTCACAGCCACATCGCGTTCACGCTTGATCTGATCCGCCATTCCTGGTCGGGGGAATGAACTAGAACGACTAAGCGGTTTCATAAGTTCGTATGCCACCTATGGAAGAGGACAAAGTCGAAATCGTTTAAATCACAGGGGTAAATTCAGAACTACAAAGTAGTTCTCCTAGAGCAATAACTACAATCCTTCAAAACATGTGCATGCGTTATCACGTCGGTATTAGTTTGAGTTTCACGGACTGAGAAGAACCAGTGGTTCCTAGTGGACTACAGGGTACCAATCTCAATGAAACATGCTACTGATAAATGATCAAAGCAATTTTGATAGGAAGAATTCGACCAGTTCGTGGTGTCGGATCGTCAAGGCGAAAACAGACTATGTATTTCCGTCCTAGGGCACAGTGGACCGGACGCAGGTGAAAAAAGCGATACAAAACCAAATGACCATTTAAATCCGCATAACGTTTCGGATTGATTGCAACAAAAGCAACCGGTTGAAATCAATTATCATTCCTACTTGTCAACCACATGTGGTTTGCAGATAGCAGACGAACAGGTTAATATGTGGTCCGAAGACAGCAGCATAATAGAGGCCGAAAGAATGAAGAATGAACATAGTGTTGGAGCTATTCGAACGAAACGCAATATCAATGTAAAAACCACTCCTGTGGTGCACCATATAGGAGCAATATGTGGGTACTGAAGTAAATCGTTCCGCAATCATTCAGTATCCGAAATTTAAAATATTTCTTGTAGACAAGGTCTTCTCGACAACTGCACCCATCAGTTTCATCGAGCAGAAGCAACATCAATACGACAGATGTAAACGACAGTGTGAGAAATCTGGGGCCTAACTGCAGAAAAACCATGCTACTTTACTAAAATAAAGTCCTATAATTGAAAGAAAATAAGAGGTGTAGTAGTAGCCTATCAAAACCCAGCATCACAACAAAGGTTAGGGATTATATCATGCGACGCCTCCAAACAAGCGCACGGAGGATCACGGGAATCTTAATGCGGCAGATTAGTCGTAATACCAACATCGGAACATTTCATGATGGCTTTCAGTTCTTCATATCGTATAACAGAATGTCTACCACACATGTAAGAATACGGTGACTTTAGCTCAAACGACTTACTGTCAGACGAGCAACCTGTTCTCCAAAAGCCTTAGCTTCCTGGCAAGCTTTGGACTGGTAGTATTGAGCAAGGGCGGCATGCAGCCCGGCCTTCATGGAAAGGCTGCTAGACCATTCCTTGATGAAAAACGGTGAGTCATAAGAGATGACACCTACCCGAGGAATGTGCGGTTTCACACTGGATACCGAACATCGTTTGAGACCATCTTCGTAGAGTTCTCGCGTTTTCGAAGCAAGCTTGGCGACCAATGCCGACGGCATGTTTGCTAGACCGACGACCCATCGGTTGAGAACTCACCTTTAAAAACCCGCTTACCTTGTTCGGCTTTGAGGAAAACACATTCTTGTGCTTGGGCCTGCATGACCACTGAGTACGTACTTAGTATATCGACAAGGTTATCCCCTGAGGATCCAAACATGGAGGAATTAGAGGCCAAGTAGTCGAAGGCGCCCGCTGCAAGCTGTGGGTAAACAACACAAGAAAGTGCTCATGAAACTTGCTCCACAATTGTAGTTTCACGTAGGCAGTGCGTTTATGGTTGAAACGACCGTGGAATATTCGGTTCATCCAGCCCATGAGAACAATGGAAAAACTAGAATCTGTGGTTGCGTCCGAACAAAGGATCTCTTTTGTGGTTGATGTTAAGAATGATACTTCGACTAATGGCGAACTACGCTCATTTACAAATTAAGTTGGTGTTAACGAGGAACTTAATTGAGTCTCTTGTCTATGATATTGTTCAGCTAAATGTGTTGGGCAGAGGCTACCTTATGTTTCATTTGGCACAATGGCCACCCGGAGACTACGCCTGCCCGCTGAGCCTTAAGAAGGTTGAAACTGGTCGTAGGCTGTCAGAGTTTTCGCCAGTCTTAGAAGTGGCGTGATAAGCAATGAAAAAAGTAATTCGATTACTTGGTTATATTAAAAGAACTTGATAGACAGGAGCTGTCAAAAGTGCTCGTAAGTCGCCACAGATTAGGCGACTCTGTTTTTCATCGTACAGGTTATTGGGTGGGAGGCTCAGTGAAGGCATCATTGTTGAGTTTGGCATCTTCGAAATGAAGTCTCGAGGTAGGAAAAATCTGCCGTGACCTTGGAGTGGGACGTTTACGCTGCCTGTAAAGGTACATAAAGCCCGCAACCTATCTGACGTGTTCGCGTGGAGGGTGAATAGGACGTTTGTTAGGTTTCTATCTAGGGAATTCCCTAACAGACGTCCATTCCGAGATCAAGACAACAACGTGAATGGTTACAAGCCAATTATTAAACGACAGGTCAGGATACGGTAAAAGGCGATGACCACATAGTCATAGGTGATAAATTTACGTGACATAGTAGCTGAAGTGAGCCCAACTCCAAATCCGTAAACCGTCAATAACAATGTTTAGTAGATAGCTCAGAATAAGCGGTGAGAAGGAGTAATTATCTGCTCCGTAGAGACAGCATCAGTTTTTGATGGTAGAATGAGGCCCAATGACATCCGTTGTGCCACTCAAAGCTATCGTGAGAACTTAAAGGATGGCTCAGGCGTGCATGGCGGAAAAGGTAATGCTTTAAACGTTAAGATGTATCAGGATTTTGTCAAATTCGACAAGATCTTAAGGTGCGCTAATACGATTACTGACATCAAATTAAGGCATTCTGGGAATTAGGGATTTCAGCAATAAATTGAACACCATAAAAAAGTTGTTCAGCTGTAACACCCTTCCGGTGCATAGCTGTCACGCCACCCGAAGGAAGTACGAAGGCTGGGATATTGCCAGTTTGTCCAAGCCCAAACAGGGGAAGTTGAGAGGCAGAGATCGGACTTGAATCACGGACCTTCCGGTCAGCGAATCCACACTCTAACCACTGAGCCATCTTGCCCCCGTTGGACATCCTCCCTTGAGACGTTTTGACCTCATACCCACACACCTTTATATCTCTAAAAAGACGTTCTCCTGAGATGCCTTTAGTTGGCTATCGAGGGATGAATGACAGTGGGACATCTTGGCAAGAGAAAAGTATAGGTCGGCTAGTTGTCGAGCTGCCTCATTGTATGCAAGTAACACGGTTGCATCCCTGATGGTGTGCGGAAACCAGGTAATCAAGAAACTTAAAAACAAAGAAACCTAGCTAACCAGAGGGCAAGCATTGTACAGTCGGTTTGATGACAATACTGAGTCCCTATCCTGGAGTTTTTAGAGGTCCATGGGTAACGCCTAGTTTTACAACGGTTCAATCAACGGTAGCGGATGGCCAAAGAAAGATTTAGTTTACGTGGAACATTATCTATCGTCGAAAGGCTCGTATTCATTCCAGCATCTTCTGGCAAAGTTCATAACCGCTTCTGGCTCCAATGAATGAATAAAAACAGCTGGTTTCGTGTGAACCGAACGCTACAGCACATTTCCCATTGACCACTCGAATTAGTGCGTATCCTATGTGCGATAAGGGAGCACTTTGGAATGATTGTTCCGTCCCTAGATGAATAAACCAATTGTTGCGTTTGGCTCTGGATTGGGTGCATAGGTTCATAACTTGTTGCTTACATAATTCGGTGTTGATGGGGCAAATGGTGAGAATTACCGAGGGGAACGTTGGTAACCAGCGAAAAGTCAAGGTCATCATGGACGAATATCCTTACACAGATCGAAGTGAATCATGCACACACACTCACACACACGCCAACAATAACACACCGATGGTGTCATCTCACTCGGTGGGGAAATGTTTGTACCCGAATTGCCAAATTCAGAGAACAGACGGATTTCCAGTGGCTCAAACCGACTCGTAGATGTAGAAGCTAAATTGCGGACGCCATCACTTTGTAGGTGCATGAAACGAGCTTTAGTGAAGACCTCTTGGGTGAAAATCACTTTGTTTGAAGTAGAAAATTGACCTAGGTAGGCAAACAAGACGCGGCAAAAGATGGTACAGGAACGCGGGCTCTCCTAGGTGGTCTTGCAGAGAGTGGAAATTCTCAATTCAGAGTGGATTATTTTCAAGACTTCCTGTTCTAAGGCATGCAAAAACAACTCCTTAACATACTCAACGATGCTCATCGCTATCTCAATTCAAGTGGATTATTTTTAAGACTTCCTGTTCTAAGGCATGCGAAAACAACTCCTTAACATACTCAACGATGCTCATCGCTAGTTTTTGAGTAAAAACGAGACAACATTGCACCTACCTTCAGTGAGATAACAGCCTGTTTCAGACCAGCAGCATCTTTGGTGTCAGCGGACTCCGCGATTTGAGAATGCATGGCAGCATAACAAAATATTAAATTCGCCCGTTCAAACTGACTGGTGCAGAGCTCTAGTTGATGCGTAGGAGATAACTGCTCTTGAAACGAACCTACTTTTCTGCTTGCCCGTTATATCGGTCCACTTCCAATCAATTCGAGCCTCCGTCTCACACATGGATACTCGAGGCTCCAAAAGCAACAGAGTATCATGATAACTGAAGAGGAGACGAAGAATAGAAAGTGTTTCATGCGGTTACTAAGCAAGTAGCACAATGAAATGAATAAATATGAATTTGCCATTCATGCAACCTCATGTTGTCTAGTTGCGTAGAAACAGGTGGGCACTCCAGAGCCACCGTCTTTAGTGTACTTGTCCTCGGTAATAAGGTTAATGCCACGGGGGACAGGATGGCTTAGTGGCCAGAGCACGAATTTACTGACAGAAAGGTTCGTGGTTCGAACCCAACCTCTGCATCTCGACTTTCCCTGCCTAAGCTTTGGCAACCTGGCGGTGCTCCAGCCTTCGTGCTTTAGGGTAGCACGGCAGCTAGACACCAAAAAGGTGTTGCAGCTGAACGATATATATGTATATATGATGCCATGGTTGTTTCCGCACTACGTTCTTGCGCCACTTTTGAGAGTTGGAAGAATCACGGTAGAAGTGCTCCATTCCACCAGTATTCTGTGTTCGTTCCGAATCTTCTACAGTGGTAGCGCCAGACCGCTTATCAGGGCTTCACCACCTTGTCCCATTGAATAGGTGATATCACACTCTAAATTTCTGCTTTCGACGGTGAGCTGGCTTGGAAAGACACTTCGAAAACTTGAGAGCAAAGCTTCTTTCACCTTCTCCTTTCATCTTCTAGCCAGTCTTAGTCAATGTGTCCATGCATTTCCAGAAGCTTTCCTGCCAGATCAGCTCGATACCACTGAGCTACTGAAATTCTTTAAAGTTGATGAACAGAACTGTTCCCCTTCGGTGTGTGATCTTGAGGGAAGGGGAACTGATGACCAAGACCGCATAGTGAGAATCGGAGTCAATTTGCGATGTAAGCACATGTGCCGAAAGTATGTACTGCCAGGAACAGAAGAAGTACCGAACAAAACTGAAGAGGTAGCTCCCCACTATCCGTTGGATAAGCATCAATTCCAAATTTACAACCCGATCGTGCTTCTTCCGGACTTATTAGTCTAAATTGGGTGTTAGTGTCACCCGTCAGGATGACTTTATCCGTCATTCTTGCTGACTAAAGTAGCGGTGACAGATCTTGATAACATCAACCTTTCTCAGTTTCATAACCTTAGTCTGTGAGGAGCGCATGCTGACACGATAAATAAACACCATTTAACGTATCGACGCAGACTGATCTTAAATGAAGCACAGAGAAACAGAGTAGGGCACTCTCAGTCCCAAAGGTTGACCACGATCCCCGCATCATAGATACCACGAACCTTGGTACTAGGATTGCCTGAATATATATATATATATATATATATATATATATATAGGGTTAGCTGTCTAACCCTAAACGAAAAAAGCAGCAGAAATTCAGCTTGTCGCATGTACGCGTTGCAGTAGTCGAGGTGCTGAAGATGGGTTCGAGCTATGACCTTATGGTCGGTAAGTTCGCGCTTGAACCACTGAGCTAGGTTGATCACCAAACCCCGAAAAACGAACATAGCTCGGTGGTCAGTGCGCGAACTTACTGTCCATGGTTCGAAAACAACATCCGCATCGCGACTGCTCCTATCTAGGCTTGGGCAACCCGGCAGTATCCCAGCCTTCGGATGGGGTGATATCTAGGCATGGAAGGAGTGTTGCAATTGAGGGATTTACTTACCATAAAGAGGGGAGTGAGGAACATCTAAGCTCGTCCTAAACGGCTTGAGATGCATAACCAAAGTAGGGTCTCGTGAACGTGTTTCGGGGACACAACATATATCGACAGAAAAGTAACATTTCAGCAAAAAGATGCTTTTTGCACGATTTGACACTTGGTGCGGGCATTTGCAGCTGCAACGTGAGTAAGATGTTTTGAGTCTAATAATGGATAATTTCAGCCTTTTTACCGGGTGACAGTTTGGACAAGTAACAGTGGTTAGGGGGCTAGCAGGCAGAGTTGAAGAGTGGTCAGCTGAAAGGTGAGGAGGGGCGTATTGAGAAGGACCGGTGGATGAACGGCTACAAAGTTAGTTGGGATGGAGAAAGGCACTCCATTTGGAGCCTTTCGCCTGAAAAACAAATCCTCAAGGCGATTAGAGAATGTTGGGTTTTGTTCGGGTACCATGAGTGTGGGCCTTGATTCACATGTATGGGACTGTTCCCGGAGCCAATGGTTCAGTAGTCTGACCCACCTGGCTTTGGAGCGAATAACCTAGCCAAAAGATGCAGCGTACTTCCCTTGGTTGACAAATCTTGGCTGAATAAGGTGACAGGTGGCAGAAAATGGTCAGAGATTCGAGCCACATCAGTCTTGGTAGCTCCTCCTGAATACATACAGCATCCCGTTTCCTTTGTCGTTTTTCTTTCTGAAATATGGGCGTAACAGTGGGCAAGCTGAATGGATGCATAGTGAATCAAGGCCTGGGGAGATGAGGACCTTATTGGCACTGAGGAATAGCCTTTTCATCCTGTCGCGATTGTGTTGATGCCTTCCTGATGCCTGTAAACATCACCCGGTCAGTTGATCCACCGTCAAATCTTCAAATTGCCGCGAGACCGTTGATGTATGGGATTAAGAGCACGAGTACCTGCACTAGTCATGAGTTTATTCATAAACAGGTCTTCATCGGATTGTACTGCTAATGGCCTGGCAACCAAGAAATGTCAAATGAAGGAAGTATTTTCACCTACACCGATTACAACTTAAACAACGGCGATCAGAACAACCAGAGGTCTTGGAAAATCTAAACAGAACGGTGTAAATCGGGCGAATGCGGTGGCCGAAAACTCTCAGGTCAGTACGGAATCCATGAGTAACGGGAAGCGATGAACACGAGGTCCAGGTAATCCGACTCAATGCACTAACTTACTCATGATAGTAATCACAATAATTAAACAAGATGGAACCCAAAAATTCATAAGGACTTACTTGGCAATCTGATGGGCGGCGGATAGCGTTCGATCACGCAACCTCTGAATAGTGCCTTTACGTAAATCATTAAGCTTCTCTATTGACGCGGAAACAGCATCTAAAGTTGCCGAACCATAGGTTTTTTCAACAAAAAGTCGGATAGGTCTTTTCAACTCTACATCTGCGGAGGACCGACATGGGACACCAACGAATGCCATTGAAAAGAAAGTCAGCAGTGGACTCAAAGTGCAGTCGCAGGTTAGCAAGAGTCTCAGTGCTATGATTGGTTGTTTCACGGATTCAAGGATTGGTTCACAGGAACGAGGCGTTCGCCCAAGCTTCCGGTGCCGGGTTTGCTCCCGTCGTTCAACGGCCTCCATTCACCTGGAAGACACAAGCAAAAAAGGGTCAACGCCGCTCTTTGAATTCTCAGAATGAGGAGGAAAACTTGACAGCACGAGGGCTCAAATCAGCGTTCAACAGTGGTTTGAACTTGATTCCAGATGCCGCGTGATCAACCTTCGGTGCAAAGTTATGCCATGAACCAATTGTCCGACGTTGGAAATATTTTCACCTTGAAAACCTCGCCATTTCTCCGCCATGCACCAGCCGGTTTAGCGGTAAAAACCCTGTTGTTCAAAACTTGTTGAAGCAGGTTGGCGATACTCCAGGGGAAAGGATACTCGCACCTCATAGTCTGCCGTCCGATGAGGTTATGGATTCTGAGCGTTAGAGTGTTTGCGCCTTTCGCAGGGTAGATGCATGTGCTGTTGATTTTGATAGGTGGTGACTCCTGAATGTTTTAGGCCTCCCTGAACGACGTCTGCTTCATCAATCCAATAAATTACTTCCCATTGAAGCTGCTTGGTAGCTTCTTGCATATCCTAAAAACTTGTTTCAAGTAATTGCAAATAATAATGGCTGGCTATTCAACGTAGCATGAAGTACGCGTTCAGCTGAACAAGTTAGACCGAGAAGGCATAGGGTGAGATTTTCGCCATAAAAAATTGCCACCACTTTTTCGAGCTACAAAGCATTATGTATTCGCCTGTAAATTTCCCTGTCACCACGAATCAGTTGAACCGAGACGGTGCGGTTAGTTGAAAACGGAAGTTTGTGCATATCAGTGCGTGAAACTTGACCAGCGAATGACCCCGAGGAAATGGTTCTTTAAAAAATGACGTATTCGGGGCCAATGACATCCTAGTCCAGGTACTAACTATCATTACCACAGAAGTTTGAATCACAATACTTGCATCGGATGAACACGGTATCCGAGCCACCATCAGGAATGATTTATACGGGTAACCCCGGTGAAGCATCGTCAAGCGCCGCCTGAAATAAGAGGGTCACAGAACGTGAATCCTGGTACCACAATGAGTACACTGAACCAGAAGAACTGATTACCATTGGAGCGCAGCGATACACCAATATTTGGAAAGTCCCGATTTCTATAGTGTTTATTACCCAGCCTCCTATCACTAACTATCCTTCTTGACAGCCCGACCATGGCTACATGATGTAGCGCGAGATGGAGGCGGGGAATCAGTGAAGAATACCATATGTCCAAATTTGTCGCCCATTAGGCAAGTGTCATTTTCAAAGGCGTGTTATTTTGGATAATTGCGTCCAAGAAATGCAAGTGATTGTAATCATTCGGTTTCCAACATTTATTGGTGCTACAAATACACAAAATAGAACAAGTGTAGCAAAAAGTGGATTTACATGAAAATTGTTACAAAGTTTAACTTAAAAACTTTGTAGTGCGATTCACGTGGAAGAACCTAGATCTTTTACGGGTCAGCAAAACAAAATCTCGTGGAAGAATCTGCAAAAATTCAGTAATTTGACAGGCCCAAACATGCAACTGGAAAATTAGCCAGTTAAAAGTTTGGAGACGGAACACTTATGGGTGGAAATAAGAGTTATACTGGTGGGATAGGTGAGGAAAGCTAGTCACGCGTGAGTAGGAAAGAATAATATATCTTTTGCTTTACAGGCGTTCAAAGGCTTCACAAACTCACGTTTCTTTCAGAATGTGGGAGGAGAATATGGTTCAATAAGCCCTTTTACCTTCGCCAGCCATCTACACATTATGCAGTACTATCGTTATATGCGTGTGGATTGTGATTAGAACGAGCACGCCGCCTTTGTTAATTGAATAGGTCATTTTGGTGTGATGTTCTTAGGCCAACGAGATTGGTGGCGACAAGAATTTCGGACCATCTAACGCTATCGCGACAGAGCGCTCATCAACATTCGGAGGCCTTCAGCTCCGTGCATGTTGTTTTATCCTTCACATAATCCAAACCCATTGATTTATTTCAACCTATATATTTCTACGTCTTAATGACGTGGTCGCGATTGTTTTGGTTGGGAGCGCAGGATACCTTGTGCATGAAATGAGTCTTCATTAATCGGAATATCGCGAACCGCCCCAAGGCTTTGCCTGTTTTTGGAAACTGTTACGTCAAATTAACGTCGAAGTCATTACAAACAGTATGCCGTTGTACGTGTGTCGTCGTAGTGTCCTGTTTGGGCCTAACTTTCTGGTTAGCTCTGATACTCGGGTGTCTATGATTGTCTTCATTATAGGGATAAAACCTGTCGCCGCCACGGATGTTACCCGAGGAGGATAACATGCAAGGTTCAGAAAGCCTGTTCTCTTACCGTCTTCCAGTTTGTCCACAGCGTCAAGCAGCAGAACAGTACACCACATACATGGCGACAGGATAATTTATCACGTTGAGCTTAAATGCGTGGCGTTCACGGAAAATCCATTTTCAGTTATGGAGTTAACAATGTAATCGTAGTCTACAAATTTTCGCACACACAAAAATCCAACTGAATGGACCTGGTGATCAGGGTGGAACAGGCAGTTTTTCAGGTAAAAGCAGTTTTGGACCCAATAGCTAAGGCGTAAATGCGTCACTAAAGCATTGCCGAGACCAAAGGAAACTTTTGAAAATTTCCCTCATGATTTTGGTTTGCATGTTTCTAATTTTCAAATCAGCTTCTGACACGTGATGGAAATGATGTTATGTGAAAGCAGTTAGTTGGCATCGCTGCGGTTTTTGAGGCGTATTTATTTATGACACGCGAGCCTGTAATCAACTGATGCTCCCTTCATACACCCGTTGACTTGAGCCAACTACCATTTTCTTGGAGCACCTAAGTGATGGTGCATCGCTGATCCATGTTTTCATTCTTGAGGAGCATTAGTACACTTCCTCGTGTGGCATCCACATCAACCATTCTGAATATTATCATATTGGGAGCTTCGAGTGACTGTTAGAATGAATCCACTCCGTCGAATACTTGAACACGAGGTACGAGTTGTACTTGTCCAAAACAGTCATTTAACGTTTTTGAGTTCCAAAAATGTTCACTGAAGGCAAATTCAGCGATTGGTGTTGCCATGGACGGTAACGTTTGGAAGGCACTGAAAGTTGAAGGCGCTGAAGATCGTGTCTATGGTACGCTCTCTCAGAATGCAATGAATCAACTGCCTATTGGCCAAGAACATGTGATGCAGTGTTCTATTTGTAAGGCCATTTATTTACAGAAAAGGTCATAGATTTTGAACCCCTTCTTTGCCTCAACTGGCTCAACCGCCCAACGTTTTGGGAGACAGAGCATTCTGTTCGAAATGTCAGGCCTTGTGACTTTCTTTTGGCTACACCTTCATCTCATTAACGAAACCAGGTGTTATTCCTCATGAACCATTGTCGAAATTCTCCTCCGTATTTATGGGAGACGGGCACTGTAGGCTCTTTTGTTCCACCGTTCCACCGCATTTCACCCAGACAAAGGCCTATCTCTTTTGTCTCTAGAGAAAAAGTTCTAACATGTGGGACGGTTTATCCAATAGTGGCTCCATTTTCGGAAAAAATGCGAATGTGCGATGGGTTTTTGATCACCGGACATTTGGCATGCCCGGAAGACGGGCCTTGTTTACTTCAGAGGCCTACCACTCCAATGGTGTAGTGTTGAATTTTATACACAATAGCAGTGATTCGGTCCAAGATACGATGTTCCATATACAAGTGAAATCCTATTTCAGACCAGGGTATGCAATGATAGACTTCTTCCCCTTATATTGTGCGGACAAAATCGAATAAGAAACCAACGACTCAGACCAAGCAGGACTTTGCCAGGCTCCTGAGGAAATTTCAGACCAGGACAAAATCGAATAAGATACCAACGACTCAGATCAAGCAGGACTTTGCCACGCTCCTGAGGAGATTACACTTGTTAGATCAAGACCAAGTAGCGACCGTTTTTCTCCTCTGCGCCATCTGTTAGATTTCCACACACATCCTGTCAGGGTATTTTGACGCGATGTCATGATCTGAAACGCCTCAAATGTCTCCCTCGATCCAGGAGGCCTGAGGACAACCGAGCTCACCCGATAGCGAAACGTGTGCGGGTCAGCGAGTGGAAGGTAGCGGTCGGAAGTTATTGTAACAGGCAAGCCGTGGCCGGGTGAGCTCGGAACGCCACAACAAAGTGCAGAATTGGAGTCAGTTCTAGCGATTGGTAAACTGCCCATGGAAAGTCGAATGGGAGGTGACCGACGCCCGGCCCCCGACTGATGGCAAAAAGATGAGGAAGGCAATATTTAGGCATAAAGAGATCGACCATTCGACCCTTTTTTGTGTCCGACTTAAAGAACGATCGGAAGGGACTTAATACAGGGATTTATGGAACCTCTTACCTCTACTGAGGTCATTGAGGAAGCCCGTGTACCACATATCTCTTCCAGTAATAATACTAATATTTATTCCCAACTAGTGGGTAGCATACCGTCAGGCATGACCAGAGTATTACAGTCAGAATAAAATCATGAATGATGGGGGCTGCGAATGATGGGAATTTCCTGGAAAAGGGACAGTGACGTAAACAGTGGTCATTTACGAAGTAGACCTCATCACGACTGAGGTGGCATGGGTAGGGTCTAAAATTATTATCTCCTATGGAGAACATAACAGATGACAAAATCTGATCGTTGGGATTCAAAAGTGGCGGGCAAGAGCAATACGAGTGAGGGCATAACAAAGAGCCTGGAACGGGGCGAAAAACCAAACAAAAGCTCTAAATGCAGGGAGTATGGAGCCAGAAAAATGGATCCAGAGAGGCAGCAGAACCGCCACGACATGGCAGGCCACTATGAACTAAAGCCCAAAACAGTCACTAGGGCTTCATGGCCTTGGGCTGTCGGGCGTGCAGCCACGGAAAGCGTCAGTGGGGATGGTGAATTGAGGTACTGTGCAGTACGGACACATAGTAGTATGAAACTCAGAGTCATGGTGTGCAGTGAGACTTGGGCGACTCACTAGTGTTGCCGCTGGGCGGGAGAACGAGTTCACGCGAATTGTACGAAAATTGACGTATTCGGTGAAGATTGCGAATAAAAGTCGCGGAGATCTTTACATCCGACAGAAGGTCTGGCAAATTGCAATGAACGCCTCCCGGTGGTGACAAATGAAGACTGTCGGTAGTGGAACGAGTGGGCGAGAGGACGCGGTCAAAGTAGGAAGTGGACAATTGCGGGTGTGCTATCAAACTGAGCATCGCAATGCCGTGCCTTCAGTGCACCTAAATACTTCGGTTTCCAGACAGCCCCGTGTCAGACATCGCGATTGAGGTAGTTGGGCTGAGATGCGCAATCCTGTGATCAGCTTGATGTTGTGCGTCTGCCGGGGGTATTCTCGGGGTGAGCAAAACCAACGTAATACCGCGCGTGGTATTTGTTGTAGTTTTTCTCAGGTAAGGGATCCCTTTGTTCGTAATGCACAGATCAGGTGGAGTGGACGACGGCCAAACATGTCATCCGTAGCACGTATTACGACGGGTCGAAGCTTGGGAAGAAGGTGAAATGAGATGAAATGGGACGAGATCAATATGGTCTGGAGAGTTACAGGGGTCACAGACAGGATATAGTCCCTTGATAAGGGAAAAAGAACGTCTACCACAGTTACGGTGGTTAAGCCAGACAAGATAAGGATGGATTTGCACTCAGTAGTGTAGTCGTCAAAGTCAAGCTAAGATTATCAATATAACTTTACTACCTGAGACAGGACAGTTCACTGTGTGTAGGCTAACAGGCGGCGTGGTTAGGGTAACCAAACACGTAACGCCTGACAGGGGAGTAAATTCTGATATGATGGACTAGATTTCCTGGAGGTTATTAGTGAGTTGGACGATACAAGGACAATCTAAGAAGGAAGGTGTATGTAAGGCAGATTGTCACCAATCCCCGGAGCACTACTATCAACTTTAATCCATGAGTGATGCATGACGAATAGTGACTTAATAATGGGTTCCACTTCGCAGCAACCCTAGGAGGGTGGCCGGCAATGGATGCCAAAGAAAAATGGGCACCAACAGTGCTACTTGGCTGGTCACTTTCCTTTGCACCCTGTGGATTTCGTGAGGGAATGGAGTTGGTGTAATGGCCGTTGAACTCTGAGGTTCCCGTTCCTCCTTTTGGCTGTCACGACTTCTCAGACTTTACCATTGTTGCCTCTTATCCTGTTCCTGTTCTCCAAGCGGCCACCAAACCTAATGCATTGAGGAAGGCCTTTGTCTGTGTCATATTGAAACTGGTGTGTCGAAATCTGTTCCATTTCTGGCGCTCCAGTCAAATAAATCTTATGTAACGCATTTGAAACTCGAATGTATCTGCTTGCCCGTTCCTCATATGACCTTACACGTGCCCCTCCCTTTCTCTCTTCCCCCATTGCAGGTACCACGGACGAATCACCACGGGCCCTGAACAGGGAAGAGTACCCCACTTGTACACCCCCTAACTGACCTTGACCCGACCCTG
>NW_008751893.1:724214-725681 GCF_000715545.1 Opisthorchis viverrini | reverse complement strand
GCGGGAGAACGAGTTCACGCGAATTGTACGAAAATTGACGTATTCGGTGAAGATTGCGAATAAAAGTCGCGGAGATCTTTACATCCGACAGAAGGTCTGGCAAATTGCAATGAACGCCTCCCGGTGGTGACAAATGAAGACTGTCGGTAATGGAACGAGTGGGCGAGAGGACGCGGTCAGAGTAGGAAGTGGACAATTGCGGGTGTGCTATCAAACTGAGCATCGCAATGCCGTGCCTTCAGTGCACCTAAATACTTCGGTTTCCAGACAGTCCCGTGACAGACATCGCGATTGAGGTAGTTGGGCTGAGATGCGCAATCCTGTGATCAGCTTGATGTGGTGCGTCTGCCGGGGGTATTCTCGGGGTGAGCAAAACCAACGTAATACCGCGCGTGGTATTTGTTGTAGTTTTTCTCAGGTAAGGGATCCCTTTGTTCGTAATGCACAGATCAGGTGGAGTGGACGACGGCCAAACATGTCATCCGTAGCACGTATTACGACGGGTCGAAGCTTGGGAAGAAGGTGAAATGAGATGAAATGGGACGAGATCAATATGGTCTGGAGAGTTACAGGGGTCACAGACAGGATATAGTCCCTTGATAAGGGAAAAAGAACGTCTACCACAGTTACGGTGGTTAAGCCAGACAAGATAAGGATGGATTTGCACTCAGTATTGTAGTCGTCAAAGTCAAGCTAAGATTATCAATATAACTTTACTACCTGAGACAGGACAGTTCACTGTGTGTAGGCTAACAGGCGGCGTGGTTAGGGTAACCAAACACGTAACACCTGGCAGGGGAGTAAATTCTGATATGATGGACTAGATTTCCTGGAGGTTATTAGTGAGTTGGACGATACAAGGACAATCTAAGAAGGAAGGTGTATGTAAGGCAGATTGTCACCAACCCCCGGAGCACTACTATCAACTTTAATCCATGAGTGGTGCATGACGAATAGTGACCTAATAATGGGTTCCACTTCGCAGCAACCCTAGGAGGGTGGCCGGCAATGGATGCCAAAGAAAAATGGGCACCAACAGTGCTACTTGGCTGGTCACTTTCCTTTGCACCCTGTGGATTTCGTGAGGGAATGGAGTTGGTGTAATGGCCGTTGAACTCTGAGGTTCCCGTTCCTCCTTTTGGCTGTCACGACTTCTCAGACTTTACCATTGTTGCCTCTTATCCTGTTCCTGTTCTCCAAGCGGCCACCAAACCTAATGCATTGAGGAAGGCCTTTGTCTGTGTCATATTGAAACTGGTGTGTCGAAATCTGTTCCATTTCTGGCGCTCCAGTCAAATAAATCTTATGTAACGCATTTGAAACTCGAATGTATCTGCTTGCCCGTTCCTCATATGACCTTACACGTGCCCCTCCCTTTCTCTCTTCCCCCATTGCAGGTACCACGGACGAATCACCACGGGCCCTGAACAGGGAAGAGTACCCCACTTGTACACCCCCTAACTGACC
>NW_008751893.1:697599-724090 GCF_000715545.1 Opisthorchis viverrini | reverse complement strand
TCAAGTACTGTTGGCCGACTTTACCCACTGTGCCAACCATTCTCCTTCAGTTTGTCCACAAGAATGCAGAAACTAAATCAGCAGTGGGTGCAGTTCTACGGACCTTTGGCTTGATATGAGCTACAGGATCGAACTTTATTTTAATGAGCTAAATATTCAGAGTATCTATTTACGGTTTAACGTGCACACATGAACACAACTAATGGCGACTAAAATATTTCCAGACTCATTTCGTACCTTATCACTAGATCTTACAGAATCTGTTGACTACGATTTTTTCGAAGACAATCTTAATAATGATAAGAAACCCACCAACACGACGTACGTTTATTTAACTTGGGCAAAATATATTTCGGTATCGATCATTCGGTTGTCATACCCATTGTATTGGAGCATTCCATTTTATTAGATGATAAACACTATCCAACCGTTTTCTGGCAGCTAGTCGGCAGTTAGTGTGTGTAGAGTCCTTAGTGCATATACGCCTAGCTGAACACCCTAAAATATTGGATAAGCAGGGCTTTGCAGCCATTAGACCACGTTACTAAACTGAGGCTGATGCGCGGACGATGGGCAAATCGGTCAGCCGAAGCATCCACGCGTATGTTGTCTCGTTTCAGTAAAGCACATCACAGGAAACAGGTTAAACCATTTGCTCTCTTCCAGAATGTTATTTTCTGCCCTTGCTGATATTCTGCATAGCAGACTACTTGTGAGATGACCACTAGAGATTTAAGGTGGACAGACAACTTTTGGGTTAAATATCATCAGTTAGAGGAGTGTCTCGGAGATCAGCATAGTGTTGTAGGCTCCCAGTAAACACGTCACCGCGGCACCACCGATGGCCCCACCGGTGGCTAAAAGCGGCCAAAGATGGGACCCCAAAAATTTCATATATTTAATCGGTGGTGCATTCAGACAAATCGGTTTCAAAAATTACTTCGTAAATAGAGCTCCGGTATCCAGAGTATCCTGTTACATTTGTTTTCAGAAGGCTTTTATGCAACAAATGCTATGTTTGACTTGTATTCACCAACGGAATCAGTGGCAAAGCTAGCCACCTTTGGCCACCGTTAGCCACCGATGGCACTGTGTTTACTGGACTGTTCAGCATCCCTATGAGCAATCTACTTTGAAAGGCGGAGGCAGACAGATTGATGTCCACGGATAGTCTGAGATAATAGAGCAGCATCCAAACGAGCAAGGACAGAAAATCCCCCAGGATACTTTATATATGGCTGAAGACCGGGCGTCAGCGGCCAAGCTGCTGTTCAAACAAACCAAATTACAGAACATACCTGCCGACAAAACACTAGGAAAATTTTCTCTCTTTGTGCACGTCGTGCACGGTTCCTTCTCAATCTCTCTGCTTGAAATCCGGACAGACCTGTATTTACGTCCCAGCTTATCAGGTTCCGCCTCCAATGGGCAGCTACTTACCTTAACTTTTCAACTCCTCAGTTCGGTCACGGGAAAACAGGAGAGAGTGGGAAACATAATCAAGCATTAAAGGCGATGGAATGATCTGCTAATTCAGGAAGAGGGTAGCTACGCAAAGCTTTAACTCGTGAGTACCACTGACTGTTTAAATAAGCCATTTATACCAGTGTTATTACCCATCGGTGAATTGAATCCGGGAGGCGGCAGCTTTCGACCTGACTGAGTTGACTGGTTGGTGTTTCCATACTTCCTTGTCAGCCCATAAACTGTCCACCACTCGGTCGCTTCCACTAAGCACAGGGCTGAGCGAAAGAAGCTATAGAAGACAGACGGTCTTCTGGCATGCGGAGTACTCGTCCAAACTAGCGTAACCTATGAAGCGTGGATAATCCATGCGTCGCGGGAGAGTTCCTTCTTCCTAGGACCATCTGGCGTACCTCAGCATTGCTAATCCGATGTTCCCACCAGACCATCGGAGACACCGATGGTCATATGTTGTCAGCTATCGCATATCCTCTGCGCATAGAGACCGCATTTCCGATCCATAATATGGTGCGGATTGCACTTTTCACTCCTCTTTACAAGGTAACTAACAAATGTCTGAGTAAGCTGAGTCGGATAAGTTGAATTCGCGGACTACGCTCGTCTGAGGAATCCTGACCGATAGTGGGTTGGTAGTGAGATTTCCTCAATCTTAAACTATTTGAAGGTTGTCCGAACTCAGTCCTAAGGCAGCTGCGTTCCCCATCCTGTGCAAAGTCATAAAGCGGATATTCATCCCACTTTATTCTGGGTCAATTATTCGTGCGCAAATTAGTTGGTCATGTTCAACTTTTTGATGGTGTAACCTATTATTCGCAGTCAGGTTACCTGACGATACCTAGCAACAGGTAAAACCACCAAATAGCTTACGGAAATTCTTGTTCAAGCAAGGAAAAGAAACCTACTCAATGAACTGCGATTTTTAACATCACCACTTACCAGTTATAAGGAAAATGCGTAAACTTGTACAACTACGAGGCTTCATTCTCACAGAGCTTCCAAATACTTGAACTCTGCGATCAATATTTGCAGTCTAGTAAACATGAGAGGGGATTCATGTCACGAGAGTTAAAAGGAAACAATGATCCTAATAGTTGAATAAACCCAAAGTATTGCACTATCTTAAAGGAGCACAGAGCAAAGATTAGCTTCACTTTCCACTACCACCTAGTCGTTAAGGATCAGAAATGAGGCACGCAGATATTTGTTACAGTGCGAGGAGATTTGGTGGTTTTCAAGGGATATTTCATCATGTAGGCGAAGCCAATCTATGCACAACTCCAAGAGGTGCTGAATAGCTGTTTCATCCTTATGAGGATTTATGAGCAGCGCTCATCTCATGGAACTACGACCTCACTGCTAGTAATTTGAACATTTGCAGGTTTTGCTTTCCAGCATGAATAAGCTAGTCGGTAACACATCACAGTGTTATAAGTGGTTATTTTATTAGCCAGTCAGGTAAGTAGCTTGTAGCTAGTATCAACCTAAGGAAACCTCATCCACTTTATGTATCCTCAAGTGCAGATCTATCATACGGTCATTAGGTTTGCCGCTACATAATATTGCAGTTCCTGGAGCCTTCTAACAGCAGTTTTCAATTTGGAAGACTTTCAAGGGGTCATGGGAGTGGAAGACGCGCCTCCTCGCCCCACTGACAGAATGCATTATATTGTTAGATTTCAAATCCTGATAATCGAATCATATGCCTTTCTGGCTTGCAAATTAATTGGATAAGGAGTAACAAAACATTGGAATAAAGGAAGCTGTAATTCGTTCCCATGACCAGACTGGGCTGGGTTGGAAATCTGAACGAGGAAACGCCGCGGTTCGCCCTTCTCATGGTACCAGACGTTGGCTGCTCTTTCGCTTCTTGAAGCTTTTCGACTGGCCAACCAGTTATCCTGATCTCCGTCAGACTTAAACTTAATCAGGTATATCGGCACAGCGAATGTACTGCTGTGTCAAGCTCTATGACTTGAAAACCAAATTTGTGGTCGTGTTGAAACATGACTGACGAAGGGTCTGTCAGGATACCGTAATCAACACGACCACCAACTACACCGTGTCTACTTTTCGCCTTTTGCTATTTATAGACCAGTTGACTGGGCCAATTATCCCACAAATTCCGTGTATGACTCTTGATGGAACCTGTTATCTGGCAACTAAGTATTATTTGGAGCGCCAACTAGGTGGTGGGCACCCGGCGACAAACGTTTGTGGTCTCATGGGGTGTGTGAATGCCATGTTTGATCATTCCGTACATATTCATAATTTGTTGTCAAACGCTGTGTTCATTTGCCCATCTCAGGTCTGAAAGTACGAACGCTGAAGAAATATCCGCGGGGAGTGACCGGCTTCAACCAGAACCTACTGTTAGTGGGCTGCAACGTGGTACCAAATTTGCTATAGTTCAGCCATCATCCCCTTGCTTATCGGATACTTCACAGAGTAACCAAGGTGACCTGTCCTCAGAGCGCAGGGCCCGATCGCGTTCAAACACGCTCAGTCTATCACGGTCTTATGATTCAGATTTTTCAGCAGTGTCTACGGAGAACGAAGAGGCGGAGGAACAGTCCCATGGACAACAGAAAGTGGTTCAACAACGTAAAGAATCAGCTAGCGACAGCGATGTCATGGAGGAAGTTGAGTATAGCGGCTCTGCACAGCGGTCAGTTACTAGTCACTCGCGAAAACGAGACGACGAAATTGAACGAGCTAAAGCTGAGAGATTGGAAAAGGCTATGATCAGTCTGACAAGACGTTTACATAACATGCGAATTCGCCCTCCATGGCGTGACCCGAATTCCCGTCAGCTACCAAGTGACCGCGCAGCCTCCTTCTATGAATTATACGAACAATTCACACAGGCCAGTAAAAACGATTCCCTGTCCGATGGCAATAAACTTCTACCGAGTCGAAATACGGTTATCTGCAGACCGTATCACACAACCTTGAATCGCTTTAGAGAACAAGAGAGGATTCAAATGGAGAACTATGTAGGTACACCCTTGGCGGTTGAATTTCAACATGATTGCTCACTTCCACTTGATTGTGCTTTTTGATTCATTAGCTCCTTGCTCCAGTTATAAGACGAAACCATCACAATAAGTGCTGATTCGTGTTGAGTACAAATTCCACATCTCTAATCAACTCACATACCGTTCAAAATTTCAGCGCCTATTGTGTCTACATTTACATGGTTAAAACAGTTTCATCTGGAGCCGTTGCAACCAAAAAACGGTTTAGTAAGACATTCGAGAAAAAGGTTGTCATGTATACCGGTTTGAGGAATCTTAGACAATAATAGGAAATGTTGTAGGCTGTCGGGATTATACTGGGAAAATGAACTTTATCTAACCAGCGCAAGCCTTTGATGAAAAAGACACGCGGTTTTCTGCCATTGCTGTCAACAATGGTGATGACGATGGCGTGTCTCAGCTAACTCGTGCCCACAGAATTATACATGGGGTTAACCATCACTGATCGCAACATCGTCATCAGGGCCTCACTGTCGCGCGCCTCACGCTAATTTATGTGAATAAACGTTCGAACGAACATTAAAAAAACAAGTTGGAAGGGGGTAATAGCAGTTATCTCCTTCCGGCTCCCTTCTTGCGTAAATCTGGTGCATACAACTCCAAAGCCCAGTTAAACAATTTGGACAGACTAAACGGAACTGGATGACACTGTAAAATTTATGGATTTTGCCGTCCCATCTGCGACCCTGCTCAGATGTCTGTTATCTTGAGTCCAACCATGCACTAGGCTATCAACGTGCTTCGGTGGTTCAACCACTGAGAACTACGCAGCCCGTTATAATATAATCTGCACACTGTGAGAAAACGAAGGAGGTCCCGTCTCACCGTGATTACATTGTGAACCGTTGGTAGACAATCGGCAATCACGGATGGGCTTTCTAGTTTTAATGAAACTCATGATACGTATAGACTTGCATTTCAAACTGGCTCATAGTTTCTTTTCCGTTGGTACTCATTGAAATTGGCGGGGTATGGACATGCCTCGTCCTCTAACTAGGTGCGAGCTGACGTTGGTCGACTATCCACGGTTATTCGTGGAAGTTGTTTCAACAATGATTTTCGATTTTCATGGTACTGTCCCTCGTACTAGCAGTGATGACCATCAAGTAAGCTACCAAGACGAACTGATTTATCGCAGTTTAGCGTCAGTTGCGGAACATGGAGAAAGTAGAATACAGCCGGTGGGTATGGAAAATAGCAAACTGGATTACTAGATACCGCTAATAAAGCAATTGATAGTTCAATGGAAGGCAGATAAAACTTGACCAGAGTTGAGGATTTTATAGCAACTTCAAATGGCCTTGTTTCCAAGCCAAAAGAACTTTATAAGTGATTGCACGAAAGCCAGTTCCTCAGTTTTTTATCATCGTCTTTCTTGGCATAATACTGAAGTGTTCGCAGGATCACGTACCATCATGTGGCACAAAATACAATGTTTTTTCATCAATGTTAGACGGTAGTGCTGACAAGTGAGCCACATTGTATCTAACTTCAAAAATATGCCATGTTTCTATCATCGCACGTGTTATGCTTTTATTTTTATATGCTAGGCTTTGGCAAAAAGGTTGGAGAAAGTACGTCCGACACCAGGTATGACGCGTGAAGAGCAGCTCCGTGAGTACAAACGTTACTTCATTTCACCTAATGCGTACCAAACAAGACCGGTCAGTTTGAACCGTCGTCCGGAATCAGCCGACCAATCCTACAGAGTTGATCATTCGGGAGACAGTACTTCAAAGCGTGCTAGTGTAGCGGGCCACCGCCAAGTGTCTTCAGCAGCGTATCCCTGCCGGAGAAACCTGTGTTCAGCAGGTACCCGTAATGCATCTAGCGTTCCATCCAATTGTTCATCCAGCAATGGACCAAGGTCTAACAAAGTTGGAACAAGCATTCCCAGTCATAGCCGAGAGGTAAGAAAAGAAGTAGACGAAACGTCTTCATCAGGAGGGACCGCCGCACCAAAAAACAGGGTCTCATTACCAACAGCTCCGATTTACACGTCGCAGCGCACTACTAACCAGAACGAAGGCCCCCAAGAAATGTCCGATGATGGATCAACGCCCCAACCGCCTCCATCCCCGAGGAGGAAAAATAGCAAGCCACGAAGTGGCTGTAGACCACACAGATGAGATTTAGTCAGGTCGTCCTGTAGAACTTCACTCCCATCTATTCAACCATCCTTGCCCCCAAATTATCACAAATTAAGAAACAATGAAACGAACAAAGCGTATTTACTTTCTGAGGCGTTCGCTTTAGCTTTCGTTCGATGCACTCCTGAGAAGTCCATTTTTGTCTTCATATTTGCTGGTTTTGCGGCGAGTGCGTGAGAATTTGTGCTCGCATCAGTTACTACCATCCTTCTGCTTCCCAACCTGACCTATCAAGTTCGAACGAATTTTCTTTCCGACTTTTTTCTCGCTACTTACTCGGGTCCGAGGTTGACGTGGGTCACGGGTTGGGATGCAGAGAAACAGGAAGGATATGCGGTTCGCGATCACACATGAATTTTAAAATGACTTTATGCAGACAGATAATTGTGTTCACCAATGCACATAGGCCGTTCACAATTAACACATACGTCAAAATCAGTAATATACCCCTGATACAATCCGAAGGCATATATGGCCTGTCACCTCACTTGGCTACTCTGGTGGGGGTCGTTTGAGATTGTACTAAGCCCTACAACTTTTGCCCTTGAATTGCGAGTACCAAAAATTGTTCAGCATGTGCTTCAGGCAATAAGTCTAACATGGGTTGGTGCGTGCTTTCGTGTTGTGGTGTACCGAATCGGTAGACCTAAAGCGTAACGACATCGATAAGTTCTACCAAGAGTGAAAACAGTATTTGGTCTCTCGGGCATCCGAGTTCAGTTATCTAGTTCCCCTGAACAGCTTACCGCTTTGCCGAATAGACAGAGTTTACTGTCTATCCAGTAGCTTCATCAAGTGCAATGATTTTTCTCTCTCGTGAGTGTTCGTTCACTGAAGCGTGTGCTGACGTCGGCCTAACTGCACCAAGCCCTTAATGTTCGTTCACTGAAGCGTGTGCTGACGTCAGCTCGTTATCTAAAACAGATATATGACTCGATGATAGCCTACTGATTATAGCAGCAGACCAAACAGCTGCATAGATAGATTAGTACGACCATGAAGATGAATAAAGCCGGTAGCTAATTTTTGCCCTACGCTGCGTCTGTTTAATATCCTACTGCGACGTGACCTTAAATCTGTGGTTCGCAAACGACTTCTGACCGAGCACACTGCAAGCGGTGAGTTGTCCTCCGAGTTTTACTGATTCGAATAAATGTACGGCCCACTTAATTTTGCACATTGAAAAGGTGCAGTGTGTATATGATACAGTTACCTACATAACCCCAATTATATTAGGAGACTCTCTACTGATTATTGTTGTGGCTATCACCTCATATATTACATCCATAAATGTGAGATAGTTGAACGCTTAGTCCAAGCTTGTTGAAATCTGAAATTCCGTATTGTTTTACAGAATTGCACGGACTTTTGGAGTACAGTAAACAAAGTAAACATTTAAACTTAATTGTCGCACACACTAGGTTGGAAGCGTATTTGGACCCGGGGTTTTTCTAAAAATATAGCGTTCGGTCGTCCAGCGCTACAAAAGAGAAGACGAGGGCGGGTTTTTGAGTAGTAAAGTAAAAATGGTAAAAAGATGAAAACGGAAGAAAGTTGAAATCAATTGGTGCCTTGCATAGAGAAGACGCAGCTCCACCCTCGCCCGCGTGTAATATCACGTCCCGATAAAATACATAAATTCCGCCTTGGCTGCTGGCCACTCGGTGCCTTACCCTCCGGTCCAACCATTTAGTTTTCCCAGCTTATTCGGCGGTCGTTGGAGCTCAAGATAGCTCAATGGTTACTGGCCAGGTCCTTGGTTTGAACCCAAACCCGGCATCCCGACTGCTCCTAAGTTTGGGCAACCAGACAGTATCTCAGTCTTCACAGTTCCTTCGGTTGGCATGGCAGCTGGGTACCGAAGGGCTGTTATGCTGGGTGAATGTTGTCGTTCAACAAACGGCACCCGAAGTCGGATACAGGGAGTAGGACGCAATAACGTCACTACGCCCTCAGTTGCTGCGTGTATTGCCACCAAACTGTGTCAGGACAAACTTAGGAAGTCACCTGCCCCTGCATGCTCATGCGTCCACCAAGACAAGACTTCGCCAATACTGGCAACTATCTCAGTTAACCCTTCGCCTTGGGGGGGCATAAGTGTTGTCTACGAATCTCTTCATCTAAAGAGACCGCCCGAAGACAAATCGTTCAGCTGTGACACCCTTCTGGTGTCTAGCTGTCATGCTACCCGGTAGAAGCATGAGGGCTGAGACACTGCCAGGTTGCCCAAGCCTAGACAGGGAAATTCGGGAGGTAGAGGTCGGGTTCGAACCACAGACTTTCCGGTCAGTAAATTAGCGCTCTAACCGCTTGAGTCATCTCGCCTCCATTGAATGGTCACTTCTGAGAGGATTTGCAGACGAAATACGCTTCAATGGTTCAAGGTGTATTTTCTGAGGAATGGCCCTTCACGAGAACATGATTTATTTGCCTGTGTGATATTTCCTCCGGTTAGTCAACATGCAAGAAGCGCCAATACCTAACAACTCGATTGCTCAACCAATCATTACGGGGTTGAGGTTACGACTTGAACACGGCACTACAGCTCACACCCACAGAAGAGATGTAATTATTCAATATTCAGCCAAGAAATTTGATGCGAACTGTTCCAGAAACTGGTCAGTACATTCCACTGGTTTAACGACTGCTACAACAACCATCTGGCAGGAAACTACTCACAAGGTTACTGACAAACTCTTCGACAGGAAGAGTTTTGTTTTCCTTTATGAAAATATACTGCGAAACATGAGGCGGTCTTTATGCAGCACATTCAGCTGAAGAACATCATAAGCGAGTGGTTCACTTGTCTCCTGTGAAACCCAAATTGAATTGCAAATGAGTGTATTGTCGCACTCATCCAGCATTTTGTCTACACACAGTCAATAAAGTTTACGTACAACAGATGTTGATGTATTCCAACAATGCTATCACTGGTGAATCGTTAGACTATTCCATCTGAATAGTAACCAGTTCTCGCAGGGGATCCACAAATTACCATGCAACTGACTGATAATTTTTCGGATTTAAAAAAAACACATTTAGCAGGGTTCCAAGAAGCCTAACTGCACCAAGCCCTTAGTCTTTTTGGTGTATACGGATCCGTTCAAGTAGCATTAGTTTTTTCTTGAAGTGCTTTGCAGTGGAACCAACACCTAGCGTACGAATCTGCCCAAAAACTACTGTTGCATTCAATGGTACCGTCATCGACCGCACAGAAAATACAAAACAATACCAACTAGCTCAATCATACGTCAATGCTAGCGAAAACCATCGTAAGATATTGAGATGGCTCTGCTTCAGGCGCAAACCCAGTTACCGGAAAGTCCGTGGTTCGATCCCAACCTCGGCATTTCGAGTACTCCTGACTAGGCTTGGGCACGCTGACAGTGTCTCAGCCCTCTTACTTCCTTAGGGGTGAACAGCACAGAACCAATAATATTATTTGCTCCAAGGATGTTGGAACTACAAATTTGCAGTCATCCTCACGAACAGTACACAACCTTGAATGGGTACAAATAGTTAAAGCCATATGGAAATGGAAAACAAAACGAACGAGTGAATTTGGTGTTACATTTTATTATTGCATCTGTGAAATTAAGTTGTTTTCACGTGAGTTTAAACTGGCAAAGAATGATCACATAGAAAAGTAAAAAGAGCATGAGTGAAAAGTTCTCTTCAGTTGTAGTGAGGAACTGTCGAGCAACAGTGATCAAAAAACCTAATATACATCACAGTACTCGGGAGAGACGCACTTAACTTAATATACAAGCACAGTACTCGGGAGAAACGCACTTGGCTCAAGTGAATGGAAGGATCACAGATTTTGAGTTACTAACCAATAACGATGGATACTGACTGTCGTTTCAGTCCAGAAGGTTCAACGGTGTTGTTGCCACCAGGAAAACTAGGCGAGGTCATCGAAAACACGATCGACGTGTGTGAAAGGAACAGGTAAAAAACTACACACGGAACCTGGAAAACCCGATTTGAACAGGATAGAAAGTAAATGGAAGGAAAAATCTGTGATAAAGTTCAATTAACTTTACATACAACAATCAGGAACCGTTATTCACGGAGTTTGGTCAACATTGCTTGCAGCTCGGAAACGTCCTCTGCCTCTGCAGTTGAGACTGATCCAGACGGGACTTGCGTCTTGCTGAACTGCGACTTGACATCCAAATGGAGCTCGTCCAAAACGGCATTCACAACGTCATCTACTTCTTCGTCATCGCCCAAATCATCCAAAATATCGTCCATCATTTCTTCCTTCATTCCTAGCTCCATTTGTGTCTTCCCAAACTCTTGCAGAGTTTTCCCCAGTTTCGTCGTGTCTAAGTTCTATAGAAACGGATGACGAAAGGAGGGATCAATTATGCATACACCAAGAAGTAATTCTACATTTTGAGGTGTAGTTCACAACTGATTAGAATCGAAGCATGAACCTTTAATTCATTGAGGACTCAACTTACTGACCTTCGATCTAGTGAGACTCAATTAAACACCAACCAAAACGAAATGAAATTAATCGACAGTTGTTAGGTATTGCGAAGGACCTGAAAATCAATACACTTCAGTAAGCAAGATAGATGTTTGACGCAATGGGGCATCTTTACATCGATTTTCTGAATCGCGATTCGGTAGTCATCCCTAAACTGGTTACTACTAGGAATTCGAAACCTCTTCCCAACCATGTTCTAAAGGATTATACCCAGAGTATATCAGAACCCAGTTTCATGAATGAATACGATTTCAGACGAGAAACATGAAGATAATAAAAAGTCTACAAGACAGAAGAACGACCTCTGAATTCATTGGCGAACTTTACTGACAAGGTGACCGATTTCCCCAGTTCAAGCGACCGACCGACCTGGGCCTATATCAGATAAAGGGAACAAAAATACTACTTTCAACACAATCAACTTAGGTAATCTGATGGCTGAAGATTCCTCGTGTTGATAGTAAACGGAATCTCACAGATTTCGGCTGGCTGAGTTAAACCCTGCAGATGCTTTTCTAATATTTAGATGATGGTTCGTTCTCACTAAATGAGCGGCGATGGCGCTCGGTTTATTTTAAGGCTATTTGTCTGGAGTCACATTGAATGCTGTTCTTAGATCCTTTTAAGTAAACGTCTCGTTCGACCAGAGAGCTCAGAAGACAATTCGCGATATGCCAACATTTTTTCTTCATCCATCCATCCGCTGTTTGGGCTAAATGGTTCAAAGTAGTCCATTGCTTCAACGACGAATTCCCGTTCATCACAACAGTTCTCAACTGGACGATGAGCAAACTTTACTTCGTAAAACAAAGAAACGCCTATTTGGGCGGATGGCCTGGTAAGTTAAAAACTAGGAAAGAGATAAATCCAAATATTACATGGAGTGCTCGAAAATTGCAATCATCTGTAGAAATCGGGCATCAATGAGGGGAGTGGGCTTTTCTGGCCAATTTCCTAGGAATAGTATGCACATCCACAACGAAAGAAAACTCGACCACCGCTATCGTGCGAAAACTGTGGGATGGCAGCCCGTGCCTCTGACATGTTATCACTCAAGGAACCAGTCAAACCGGATCACCTGGCGGAAACTTCGTAGTTAAAGGAAAGTTGTCACCATATTCCATTTCAGTGTACGTAAACCATCTTATGATCAGGTATATTGGCGGAATGGTGCGAAATTCAACTACAGAACGTTGTGGGTTCAAACCTCCGCATAGATCCACAACAGGCGCAAATCGAATGACTCCCAGCAGCAGTGAAACAGCTGTGCACAGAATGACTTCACACTTGCGGGGAGAAATCTCAAATGAGAGGATTCGCTGAAAGCGTTTGTCTATCAACCTGTATTCCACTAATCTATTCGAATCAATATTGAAAGCATTACTTCGGGATGTTCGCAGGAAAAAGCGAGATCTATTAAAGACTGGAGATCATCAATCGAAATGAAAAAAAGATTTACCGAAAATTAAAAGATGATAGACCTGACATCGATGGGAAGAATCCCAGAAGACAAATAGTCCGGTTCGAACTGTGAGAAACTTTTACCAGTCGTACGAAATCGACACTGAACCATCATTGTCATGCATGGTTGGTGGGTGCTTGCAAGGGCTGCTGTCACACATCAACGGAATTACTGACCAACGATTTCCGTTTAATAAGCAAAAGATAATGTACATCGCCTCACGTACGCAAATGGCGCCCAGTTTTTCATGACACCTGCGCATTCGCACATTAACGAGTCTTGAAAGTCCCTGACTATCAGAGTTCCTCCAAATAAAAAGCTTAAGACAGGTTAGGGGAGCCTTTAAACATAGGATAATGGTCGCTCATTGTGGATTCTCCAGGACAGTGTTATCTCTCCTGATACGATCCACTCGAGGGTAATGACAGAGTAGCACGCTGTCAAAGAGAAAGCAGTGGAATCCAAGGGGAGATAGATAGTCATACTGGTGATAGGAGGAGCAGGTCAGATGGATGAGTTAGAACTGTGGATGATTTGATTTTTAGAAGTGCAAGACTGAAGCCTACAGATATGGATGGATAGAAGATATACATATCGAATGTCTGATGCTCTATGATGGATATGGTATACAGAACGTCGGACGTCGGGTGGGTCATTATGCCAGGGTTATGTAAAATAAGCAGTTGAAATCCTGCGTGTTTCCAAGTAATTCATGGTCCATATTCGATGGCAGAATAATATTCGCAGATTTCCAGCTGTGAATCTAATATGGTGAAGGAAGAAAAGACCTTTGCTGAGAAGTTGGTTATTGGTAAATACGAACTGAACAGTTACGGGCTATTAGACACGAAAACAAACAGTTTTTGAAGTGAGCCTTCACAAGCGTCGTTCTGAACTTTTCTGGACGTTCACTGATCATCAGACAATAGTAAACAAACACTGTGCAGCGGTTGCGTTATTTCCGGTATAACCTTCCCCTTCTACCAGATGTGCAGTTTGAACACCAGACCATATACTACTCGCATGCTTCCTCAGTGTACACACCGTCAATTTAACAATTTCGTTGCTTTAGGGTGGTAGATCCGGCGGAAAATCTTCAAATGGAATGCAAGAAGGACCATATGCGTAGGAAGTCTAGCAGCCGTGCGCCAAAATGTAAGAAGATACTGTATTTATCATTATGGTCAGCGGAACGATTACTCGAAACATTGAAAGTTCGATGAACCAAAGGCCGAATTCGATGAACTGATGGTCACTCCGAAGAACCTGAGTAACAGCAAAAGTGATCTAGGACATGAAATAAGTAGTAATGTCACCATCTACTCCGTGACAGTAAAGGCTAACCCAACACTGACGGCGATCGAATTCGGTTGCTTACGGGCAACGCTCATTAATCTCTTACGTCGAATAAGGAGATCGAAGATGATTAACAAGTGGAAAAAAGAAACGTAAACAAAAGGGGAGTAACACCCTGCAGGTACTGTGTAACAAGAAAGAGGAATAGGAATAGCAAAACGGCCAAAGTAAGCCAGGAGTAATCAAAGTTAGAAGTGGAGTCGAAACCAGGCCGTGAAATCACACGACAGCTTGGCATAGGGAGCTCGCACTTCCGAAGCAAAATCCCTAATAGTTTCTCACAAAAAAAGATCATGCTGTTTCAAATGCCCCATAAAAATTGGTAACCATGAGGTACGTCAGTTAGTGGCACTTGGCTGAAGTGACCGAAAGCGCGTATATCATACCCGAGCGAATTACACTTACCTTGTTCACTTTAGCTGTGACTTGCGCACAAGAGTGCATTGCGCTTCCCATGGCAACAGTAGAAGCAGCAACACGCTGTTGAGAACTAATTGCACTAAGCTTGGCATTGCAAATCATGTTACGTTTGTTTTGGTTCCGCAGTGAAATTAATTGTTTAGCCAACAGGGCGGCACCTTGCTTATCTCCGCGAGCAGCGCATTGCTTGATCTGCATCTCTAGTTGTTTTTCATCCTTCTCCAATTCCTTGGCATTACGCGCCAAATCGCGTTTAGCTGAACGTAGTTCACGTTCGTTGGCTCTGATTTGTTCGCGTTGTTTTTTGGACTGATTATTCATGAGGGCTGGAGGAAAAGAAGCGTTGCAACCAGTCATAAGGTAAAACGAAAACCATATTTCCGAACTGTTTATACATTATACGAATCCTAGGAGTTGAAACCATCGAAATGAGCCTGTAAGTAGAGGAACAGTGCAGCCCTGTTATCCAGAGATAGGATGAAGCGAGCTAATCCAAATTTGGGCATCTGATCGGTACACCAGACCCACCGGCAACTGGGAGTCATGTGAAACGCAAAGTACTGTCATCGGTAACTGGTATATTTTTTGGGTTTCCGGTAATTTTACGCGAGTGACGGGATGCAGTCAATCTAATGCAGCGGCACTGATGGACATATAGAAAAGCTAACAAACGACGTCAAATGACTGTTACCGGCATGCCATTACCTTACAGTCCAAATGGAAATATCGTCAAAGTCTGAAAACATTGCGCGAGATTGTTGAAATTTCGTTGTCGGACGACAACATGTGTAGCTCAGAAACCCACTGGGTTGCACAGGAAGATGTCCATGCAACATCCACCAGGTTTCTCTTACCGGGCCCGTCAGTAGGCGTCTGACAAACAGTCCTCAACTTACCCAGGTTACTGGGCTGGAACATGGCTGGCAACCCGTTTCTTAAAAGTTGGACTATTGTGGTGAACTTGCGCCAACCATTGCGATAGTGCAGTCAATATTTTGATGCAGACTTTGGCTGAGGAGATTGATCGTCTCACTCACTGGGCTTAGGTGCCAACATACAGACATTACGCACACAAATGTACCTTCACGTCAAACCTGCTGGATCGCCTCATCTGCTGCCTAGATATTTCCCCGATATTTACGCAGTGTCACTTCGCGGTCTGATATCCAGGGCTTCAGTGGGCCTGGTGGCGCTGCGCCACAAGCGAAACTCCCAGCACTGTTCGAAGAGGTGGTGATCTCGTCCTAGTATGAATTTATAACTAAGATTGGAGCAACTGAAAGAGACTCTACAAGATTCTGGTAAATTTGCCTAACATCCGGAAATGACAGTCTCTTGGTCGCCAAGTGATTTATCCGCATGTTTCGCGGCCCTGCGATGATGATGATGATGATGATTTATCCGCATGTTTCGCGGCCCTAGAAAATGGAGAAGGGACGAACACGTGGTCGGAACCCATAAATATGTCCCAAAACAAGCGGCAGTCAGTACTGATCTGCACCACTGGTAACTGATGGTCGTGGGATCAATTTGAACTCGTAGCCAGAACACCGTTGGAGGACACCCTGTGGCCAAACGACTTCGGTCATTTCGGAAATTAGTACTGCATAAAAACAGCCTTCAGTCAGTACACAGCTGAAGGAATTGTCCTACGTACCGACTCCAATCCATGTCAACGATGCAACTGAGTTTCAGATGCGATAAGCCTGCCCACTTGTGCACTGAAATCTTCGGTAACCACAACGATATCTGAGCTTTTAGCTCACTGCAACAGGGTATTCAAACCATCACGAAAACCTGTTTGATGGTGTCAGTTGGGGCGTGGGCGGACACGAAAAACGGACATAATTCAAATTTCCGCTTCTGAGACTCCACAGAAATTGCCAGGCGAACCACACAGAGGCGGCTATCAACGAGTATCCAGTCAAGCACGGATCCTTTCGCCAAGTGACTTAGGACGATACAAACTTCTGCACATTCTGCCGCAGTGGCCTCTGTATAACCAGAGGTGCGTGGTTGCCAGCGAACCGCAGCGGCCTCTGTATAACCAGAGGTGCGCGGTTGCCAGCGAACGGAGAGTGATGGGGCAGTTAGCTCAATCACTGTACTTGTACCTTGGATTCTTGTTTCCGACGAACAGCATTCATTACCAAGCGGTTCCAGTGTGACAGTAAGAGCAGCTTGTGGTCCTGTTTGTTTCAGAGCGCGGACGTTGAAAGCGGTCAGATAGACTGGGGCTGAAGATTGGTGTATAGATACTCGTGAGTGTGACAGTAAGAGCAGCTTGTGGTCCCGTTTGTTTCAGAGCGCGGACGTTGAAAGCAGTCAGATAGACTGGAGCTGAAGATTGATGTATAGATACTCAAAGATGTTGGCGACGGATGACGCGCAGATGTTGTCCGCAAAACCAGTGCAGGAGGAACGAAGTTATCAGTCCTAACTGCTGGGCCGTTAAGGTGAGAGATATTAGTGAGACGGGAGAAAGAGAAAGGCGTCATCAGTAATCCATTTTCACTTAGCCGCCCTGCTGTACACAGCAATTAGGGCGACCTGGTAGCACGATATCAGTGATCAGCACCGATGTGGCATGATTTTGCGTGCAATTCACCCACGGAAGCACAGTGAAATTCCGGAGCGGCGAATTCCTGACAACAGACCAGGACTATTGACGAAGCAGCACTGGGGACGTGCTGTTCGTTAGAAACAACAAAGTGTTACGACTAAACCATTTTGTGCTGAAACCATGAAAAAGACATTTGAGTCGTTATTCCCTATAAGATTTTTTAGATTCTCCGCGTTGTGGCTTGCTAGGATGGTCCTTCATTATGGGTTATTGTTGACACTGGGACATCTGTATATAAAGACGATTATGAAGTGCACGCGTCAAATGGATCCTGGTGAGCATCCGCTTACTTTCCTACAAATCCTGAACACCAAATAGTCCAGACAGATGTGGAAAGTATAGCAAAAAGTACATAGTCACCTTGTTAATTCAACCAGTTTGAAATCAGGTCGACAAGCGCCTGAGAGTGAAAAGTTAGCGTTTTGCGACGTGCAGATATCATAGGTAAGAATGAGGTTGGGTGAACAATGACTCCAGATTTGGAGGATGGGTGATAAAAACGGTGGGACGTGGGTGAAGCGAAAGCGATGAGCCAAGTGTTAGGAGTCGAACATACCCTTAACCCTCTCGTTCGTGTACCGAATTCGCAACCTGGTCCTCCTAGTGACCGATGCCAGCCAAAAAATTGACATCCGATCTCAATCCTCATTTTGGTAGTAAGCTCCAAAATGATACCTCCCTCTGCAGTTACCCATCAAGTATTTCAGAGTAAATCAAACTAAGCAGATTCAAACCCCACCTCAAGCCTCGAAGCCCGTGATAAGATGGTTTAAGAATGTTTTGAAGTGTAAACGCAGCAGGACAATAACTGCTGCGTAGTTCCAACTAGAGGACAGCCAGTGGAGATGACCTTCGCCCCTCCCTGATTAAGGTTCCAGTGATTTTTTTACACAGGGTTTGAAACCATACAAAGTATGGCACTTCACTAGTCCGAGGGCGGGCGTGCTGTCACTACTTTATCGGTGTCACGCTCAAGGCCGTCAGCGGTTCTGTAGCGGGCTTGTGCTAGGTAAGTTTCACCGAAGATTCAAAATCAACCTCGCCGATGGCATTTTACTCCATGAGACTCATGCGTTCAGTTTATAGCCGTTCGATGTAGATACCCTCAGCCTCATGGATTTCCTCCCTTGAAAAATAAGGTACCTTGCAAGCTCCCGAAGGTTGCACGAGGGCTGGAACACGTACTGGAACCGAGTACTTGTCGTAGTGGTCATGTCTGCCACGGATTCGTTAACCGATGATTTGAGATGGGATAGTTGCGTATTCGATACCTTGGATGCACGAGCTCCGAGGGTGCGACTGGGCCATGTGTGACAATCTCTACAACCATTGATGAGTCACGCCTCGGGCCCCCATCCAGGAGGACTGCAATTACCGGCACAAATGAGCTTGCTGGCAATGGCTCTTATACTTTGCTGCTAAGCCATTAGTTGACCTCCAGTGGCTCGTTTACGCACTTTACGTGGTTGTTAGAAAGGAGTACTTTGAGGAAGTCGGTCGACTGGCGTACGGAGCAAGTGGCCAAGCCAGCGCAATCTATGAAGTGTGATCAGTGAATGAGTTGTTTATTCGGAAAACCAACCGACGTAGTTTAGCATTGCTGATCCGGTGCTCCCACTAGACGCCAGCAATACCCTGAAGACATCGATGGTCAAACACAGTCTTTTGACGCTCTCAGAGCGCTGGGCCACATTTCTGACCCGTACGGTAATTAAGCGCAGGCACTTACTACTAATCTATCCATCTGCAACACCCTTTCGGTGCTTAGCTGCCATGCCACCCGAAGGTTGCACGAGGGCTGGGATACTGCCAGGTTGCCCAAGTCCAGACAGGGGAAGTCGAGAGGCAGAGGTCGGGTTCGAACCACGGACCTTCCGGTCAGCAAATTCGTGCTCTAACCAATAAGCTATCCCGTCATCGCAAGACGGGTTCGCAATGAGGCTCCACGGGAGATGAAGAACCTAGTCACTGAGTGCCTGTACACATTCACTGCGCGTTCATCTGAAGGTTCTGTTCAAACCAAACTCGAGCAGACTGAAGGTAGCTGCCATTTCAAGAGGGCAGGACGGTTGAGACGAAATGCATATTATTCTAAGGATTCAGGTATCGAATCATTAAGCTAGATACCTACTTTTGACAAGAGGATCAGGGAGTTCAGTACTCTCTTGGAATGAAAGATTCGTTTGAACCCGCGATTGCGATATCAGATATGACTAGGACACAAATCCAAAGAATATTCGTCAACATCGGTGACAGTGAAGTCATGGCACCCTGTATTATCACTCTCCAAGAGATGTCAATCCAACCAATCTAATCCCAAAACCCGGCTGATTCGAACTGAGTACCCTCCGTCAGTAGGAAGCTCAAACAAGTTACACGGGTATTGGTACTATTGCTGATTTGTTGAGCATATAAAATAATATAAAAAATGCAGCTGTAGCGCCCTACGGTGTTTACCTACCACGCCTCGCAGGGGAAACACGAGGGTTAAGATATTGTCAGGTTAGCCTAGACAAGAGCAGCAGAGTACCGAGGTTAAGTGGGTTAAGATATTGTCAGGTTAGCCTAGACGAGAGCAGCAGAGTACCGAACCACGGATATTCCGGCCAGTAAGTTCGCGCCTTAAAAACTTTGCTACCTCCATCTCCGTGCGAATGAACCAGTCAAGAAACGAGACGATAAAGAACGAATAGATACATTAGTTACCACAGAGGACACAAGTGTATAACCTGGGTAACCGACTAAGGGAATTATTTTCTGGGGTCAGCCCATGCCTGATGCAAATATATGACGAGATAAGTCTACATAGTTGCTCCGGAAATAAAGTTCTTTTGAATATTACTAACTCCAACTCGACCGAATTGGTGCGTCATATCTGGGCATCACGCACGGCGCGTTACTGACATGAATATCATACTGTTCAGATAAGCATCAGGCTGGAACAGCAAGGAAGGTAAGAATTTGTGAACAACGGCTACGGATTAAAGACAAGCTGGCTCTATCTTCCTGCTCGCGACGAAACGCCGATTCAATATTAAATCAGAGTTAAATGCATGCTGCGCACTACGGTTAAACCCATAAAACACCCGAAAAGGACCCTGGAGATACACATATTATATCCAACCCCATGGCTAAATAATGAAACAAGGAATCACATGCGATCGGTCGGCAGGGAAGAAGGAAGCGATACGAAGACAAATGACTGCCAGTTATTAACATAAATAAGTACAAATGAAATATATACATAGGCTAGATGTATTGCATGTGATTTGGATGCATGTACAGGAAAGCGTGGAGATTGCTCTGACTACACAGTCCGCACAGTATGTGGTGAGCACAAATCTCAACTGAGTTTTCAAACACTCTGAAAGACAGATAAGAAGAGCGAAAAACAGGGATTAAGTAGATAGCTGAAAGTCTAATAGTGCGTACAATTTACCGAGCAACTTTGATCACAAGTCGACAATTCCATCGTTGAAAGATTAGAAAGGGGACAAACAGCCTAGGAATATCCGACACCCTGTCGACTTCTGGAAATGTCATGATACTAATCTCACCTTTGTTCACTTTCGTCTGCTAACTTTCAGTCATGTGCCAGAGAGGTAATAGTAGCCTCTCGGTTTTTTCAGGTCTTTGCAAACGGCAAGTCCTTAAAGGGTGCTGAATTGTTATTGAAACGCCATAGAGTTCTCTTAAAACGAGAACTGTGACAACTATTTATTGGGCGCGATATTTTTTGATGAAAAAATTATGTTAACTTCTTGCCTTCGTGCACCTTAATGCATCTGCAGGCGCGATATTTTTTGATGAAAAAATTATGGTAACTTCTTGCTTTCGTGCACCTTAATGCATCTGCATCCAGTCCGACCTCTTTGACTCGTACCTAAAGATGCACTCAAAACATATCAAAGAGGGGAAACACAATGATGGACCAAATAGCGTTCGCGACTAGGGTTGGCATTCTAGCAACCGCGAAAACACTCCTGCTAACCATGTAGGCTTCAATCCCCACTACGGTCAGGTGAACCTTTCCGGAATTATCTTTTAGGTTAGCGAAACTCCGAAAGCTATGCCAAAATTAGAATGGATAAAACAAGCAAAAAATACAACGGTAAATTTGCGGTCAAATCAGTATTGCTGGAACATTCTTCCTCTCGAGCAACTACTCCGGTTAGTTCTCACCAAAGCAGGGAAACACCATGTAGAAGAATCAGAACAGTTGAGCAAGGAGAGAAGGATTACTCAAACAGTATGTGACTATGAGTTCTCAGGAAATGTCCACGAACACTTCAAATTCTGAACACAGGACTAAAACACTATTGATTCTCACTAAATCGTAATTCCGTCTGACCAAGTATCTGCTGGTAATGTGAGTTCCGAAGACTGATGCGAAAAAGGGAAGTCACAGGGTCTTAAATAATCACGAAAACTTCCAACAGGTGATGACATACCTTAAATCTTTGTGTCCACGGAAATTCCGATGGTAGTAACGATCGTTATTAAGCATCCTCAAACGAGCGAATCAACTCATCGTTTAGGATATGAAAAAAGGATAAAATTTCGTTCAAAAACCTCCTCCACAGGAGGAGCTCGAACTTTATGGCAATCATTGTCCATCCACCTAGTGTTTACCTCCTAAAACTATGGTCTCTGCTCTGTTAGCGTCCTTCAATGGGATAACTAACTAACTAACTAACTAACTTGCTTACCAGCTAACTAACACAAGCGCTGCACTCTCCCACATACAGTCTAGGAATCAGCAACCCGGCAGTCTGTCACCATCATTAGGATCGACAGCAGGACATCAGTGTTTAACACTGATGTTTCGCTGCCCTATAACCATAATTTCATTGAAAGCCTAATTGTGAAAAAAATGAAAGTGGACGGGAAAGTGACTCAGTGCGACATGACTACTATCATACCGAGGTGTCTAACCTCCGGACACTCATACAGACAATCTGGATAGAAACTGATAAGACCGCCGTTGAAATACATTATTAGACATAGCTTGCAGCTTCCCCAACCAGGCACAGTGGGGATCACGCGGTCCCCATCCTGCGAGGCGAGTAGCACCGACAGCACCCAAACGTTTCATAATCTCTCTCATAACCCTCTCCTAAGTAAGGGGTTGGCCACCTCTCTGCTTCCGCCACTCTGAATTGGACACGGAGAACAGCACCCTTCAGCAAACGATGGTTCGGCTTGCAAAATATATGGTCTCGATTCTGGATATATTCTTCAATGGAAGCCCTTGTTGTACAATAGAACATCTGTCATCTCACTGTCTCGTTATGGATTGGCCCACACCAACCCACACAAGCTATGGCTCTGAGACAATGATCGCCTCAGTTGCGCTTCTCATACACGCCAAATCTCAGCCATACAACAAAACAGCCCGCACTGTAATCTGATACACATGTCCCTTGAGATTTAGGGATATACCGCTTTGACGCCATGTGCCTCAAATGAGCAAACTCGACTCCAGCCTTGCATAATTGTGCGTTGCTCTTATCTGTTATACTACATTCGAGTGTCTCTCCATGGATTGAAAGTGGTGTATTCAGTGACTGGACGTCCGGGAGCTAGCCGTACATTTTGCGAATGCAATGTGCATACCCCATGGATGCGATGAACTTGATCAGTTCGCCCAGAGACACCTGCGCCTTTACCGCTTCTTCGAAGGCGGGGACGATGTCGATTCCAGATCAGAGGCTATTTGGACACTGGGGTTTTTAAGACCTTGCGGGGCTCGTCTCGGTATCTTATAGATCATGAGATTAAAAAGGAGAGATTGGACACCCCTGAGGAACACCACTTTGTGTACGGAAACCTTTGGAGTTCCCGTGTTCTCCCACACGCCCGGAAGTCAGAGAATACAGAGAACTTATAATGTTCACAAATTTTCGGGACAGTCCTTGATGGCTAAGTGTGTCAAGGAGAACAGACCATTCAACTGAGTCGAAGTGGTCTTGTAAACCCAGGAATATAAAATTGTACGTAAGATGTTTTTCTAGCACCCGATGGAGTGTAAAAGATTGGTTCAACTTAAGCCTTGCTAAGCCTGAAGCACACTTGCTGCTCTTGAGTAAGTGTTTCACGAGCCACAAAAAGGCGAGGTTTCCAGATGGCTGGTGATTTCGGCGCCGAATGACGCGCAGATGTTGCTTGCAAAAATGATGCACGATGAACGGAGTTATCGGTCTTAACTGCAGAGCCTACCAGGAGAGAGTTATTCATGGAGTGAGAGAGATAAAAAGAGAAAAAAGGGAAAGTAGCTTGCTTTCGCTTACCTGTCCGGCTATATGCAGCAAGGTAACCCTGCTGATGGCAACACGCGACGGCCAATGTGGCATCAGTGTAACTCTATGTGTAAAATTCGTGGTTGTACGTGGGCTGCGATACTGCAGGGAGGCTACACATGCAAAGGACGATTAGAGTCCCCGGCTACGTTTCGGACTTAAAAGCCTGCCAGCAATGCGGCGGAAAATACAAGAGCATTTCACTTTTTCCAGAACAAGGCATCATCAATGTTCCAACCCCCAAGCTGGAGGATCAGCAGCGTGTTCGTCAGACCTCAAACATTTGACCTATTTGTTATGAGACTCTTCGAGTGTCGCGCGGTCACCCAACAATAGAGTTCAGTGGGTGGCGGATGCACACAAGCCGTCAGAACACAGCAATGTGCTAGCTCTTCGAGACGACATCGTTCTCGTCTTCGAAGAGAAGACGCATGTACTTCTGGATGAATTGACCAAAGACGTCTCGTCCATGAGTATGCACTCTGGGTCCACACAGTGAGGCCCTGCTCAGGCATATGCAGTCATTGAACACACCAATTTCAATCCAGAGAGCCATTTGAATTTGTATAGGGTTTCACGTTACTTGTTGCATTAGTTCCGATTCGCGGTGCGATAGATGGGGCCAATGCAGGAATCTGCAAGGTTCGGGTCGGCTTTGCTAATTCGAGACACCTATGGTATCAAAGTCGTATATCCCTGAAACGTGTGTATCAGGCTACAGTGCGGGCTATTTTGTTGTATGGCTGAAACCTGGCGTGTTTGAGCAGCGCAACTGATACACATTTGGGTGTTCGACAACCGTTGTCTCAGAACCACGGATCGCCTAGGTTGGTGTCGGCGAATACGTAAGGAGACAATTAGAAAGCGAGTGTTCGGTGGTGCAGCGTTGACTTCTACAAAAGCATGTGTCCAGAAACAGCAGCTGCGTTAATTAAGCCATGTATTGCGCAAGTCAAACCATCGTTTGCCGAAGAGAGCTGTTCTCTGTGTCCAATTCAGAGAGGTGGCCAACCCTTGATCTTGCAGACGGTAAAGAAAGAAATTATGAAATGTTTGGGTGTTGTCGGTGCCACTCACCTTCCACGATGAGGACTGCGTTATTCCCAGTCCTGGGAATAGGGTTAGGGACGCAACAAGATATCACTGCTAATGTATGTTAATGGCGGTCTTGTTGTCAGTTCCTATAAAGATTGCATGCATGAGTGTCTGGACGTGTGGACACCTTAGAATGACTGTAGTGAGCTAGCCCTAACTCCCTTTTCCGTCTACTTTCATTCTTTTGTTCACAATGGGGCTTTCAAATAGATCGTAGTTGTACGGCAGCGAAGCATCAGTATTGAACGGTGATGCCGGTTATGATGATGAAATCAGTTAGTTCGTGGATTCATGGTGCGTCGAACCATTGAGGTAAGCAGCATCAATGCTGTTTATCTGCCACGGAGAAATCGCTGGTCAAAGCATCCTCGAAACGTCCTAATTAACGCACAGGACGATAGCGATGCATTGATGTTTAACACTGCTTTTACTGACGATCGCAGGAGGCCTACGTTCCAACGGATTCGGTTCGTTTCACTTGTGGTAGCTACTTATCACCATCATCATCATCATCGACAGCATGACATCAGTGTTCAACACCGATGCTTCAGTGCTACTTAACAGTGAGCAAGCGAGTGGTAGTAGCTACTAAGGTTGGCATTAGCTTTCCTGTCTGCGGTTTTCTGCCTACATGATCGCGGGGCTAGTCTGTGAAATGCAGATAACAGCACACGTGGAAGATTTACTTTTATGCGACGACCTGAAAATAGCTAAATAATGTGAAGAATGGGTTAAACTCACTGCAAGTTGCTAGGGTGAACAGATGCCTTGATTTCACGCAATGCATCCTGAATGCTCGAACACCCATAGGCTGCACCTTCCTGTTCCGTGAGTGAACGAACTTGGACAAGCAACCCGACGAGTTTGGATATCAAATCCATATTCCGCGTGTTTTGTAGACGTTGGGACTGTCAGAGAGAAATAATTGTAAGGCCTGTAAACGCTAGGCTCGACTGTACAACTACGTTAGCTAAACACACATGCTGCCTTAAAAGCCTCGGTGTCTTCGCACATCAAATGTGAGCGGTGTAAAACGTGAAGGTTAAACAAAACAGCCAACTTTTCGGATCTATGACACGAACGGTTTCCAAGCTAAGTTGACGTATAAATCGGTGGCAACCGTACTAAAATGAATGTGGTCGCAGTAAAAAGAATGAGGAAAGTGCTTTAGCATAGTATAATGGAGTCGTCTGATCTCCTGGTTAAAACGAGAACAATTTAGAATTGGGCATGGATACGTGAGTTGTTCTGGCTGCCGAATTGTGGGGAGCCATTGGTAGAGGAAACTGGTCCGTAATGTGACCGTAGGAAAGACGTCTGTAGACCACTTTTGTAAACCATACACTCTGGGTCACAGTGAAACATCTACGATGCATATTCTAAACAATGCCGACATGTGTCAATGAACACACCGAAATTCGTACGGTCGAATTACATTAGTCAACAGGTAAGCGCTATCTCAGGCCAAAAGTGTCGCGGCAGCCTAGTGAAACATCCTAGACCAAAGCGATAATGGTCGGTCTTGTGATTGGTCCACCGCGGTAAAGCTGTTCACACGTCTTCCCTAGTCTTATGCCTTCTGGTTAGCGGCTTGATTTGAAGACTGAATACACCAAACTCATCGCGATACTGCTTTTTGTAGCTTACGTTCTTTACAGAGGGGAAGGCCAGCTCACCTGAATGTTTTTCATACGCGAAACTATTTCATAGGAATCCTCGTCGCAACGCTGTTTGAAATCACTTGCCTGTTCCAGTGGAGCGACACCATGCTCTTGAGCAATCTAACGAAAGAAAATAAAAACTCATGAGTTTATAAAGCAGCCGAAATCTGAATGCGCCGGATTTCCGAAAATCCGAGTGTCAATCAACTTCATCTAAAAGCCTCTTCTGATAAGGATGGTCACCCACTGTGCAGAATTGGAAATCATCATTGCCAGCTGTAAGAACCGCGTACTCGTCGTACACTGGTTGTAGCTGCCACAGTTTCGTTCACCGATGATTGGGGGGGGGTAGGTAGCTGCGCATTGCACGCGCGAGCTGGTAAATTGGTGCATAAATCCAGCACTGT
>NW_008751893.1:682940-696982 GCF_000715545.1 Opisthorchis viverrini | reverse complement strand
ATGGTTGGGCGAAAAGAGCCCTTCGAGGAAGTCGGTCGACTGGCATACGCAGCACGTGGCCAAGCCAGCGCAACCTGTGCAGTGTGATCAGTTCATCTATCGAGGGTGAGTTATTTCTCCCGAATACCATTCGTCGTACTTCAGAATTGCTAAGAATTAGAACTGGAAATGAGCACTCGCTATAACAGCAATTTTGATTGCATTCAAAGAAGAGAAAGTTCTAATGGTCTCACGCAATAGACCCTTGGAAATCTGAACACAATGACAGAAACTACAAAAATTCCACCAACGTATTGACGAAATTATTAGAAAGACAGAACGATAATGTGTGGACGTGTCACGGGAAGACGCCAGGGAAGACAAGTCTATGCATTCACGTACGGTCAGTTGTAACGACTGGGACAGTCTGTAACCAGAAACTAGTCGTTCAGGTGTAGCAGCCCTTTGGCACTGCAAGCGGAAGGAGGCACGAGGACTGGGATGCCGCCAGGTTGTCCAAGTGTAGACTGGAGCAGTCGAGATAAAGAGATTGGGTTCGAACCTTCCGGTTCATAGACTAGCACCTTAACCACTGAGCTCACTAGAATAATAATAATATTTCTTCAGACTCTTTCAGTGCCTAGCTGCCAGGGGCCACCCGAAGTAAGCACGCGGGTTGGGATGCTGCCGGGTTGTCCAAGTTTAGAAGAAGTCGAGATGCGGAGGTCGGATTCAGACCACGGACTCTCCGGTCAGTGATTTCACGCTCTAACCAGTGAGTCACCTCGCTTCAGAAACTAACTAGTTACTGTTCACCGCTATGGAAATACCTCCTGACTAATAATGTCAAACCGCCTCACGTAAGACAAATTCAAGACAAATTCAAAAACAAACCTCATTCGCATACTGAAGGACGTGGGCCAAGTACTGGTTCAGTTCTTTGTTCAATCTTTCCAAGTGAACGACAAGTGTGAGATAGGTGTGCTGGAACTCCAGCGACAAATCAGTTTTGTTTGAGATCTGTAAAATGAATCTGAGAACATGAACGAAATACCCACTTTGCGCTCCGCTTCATCATTCAGATCTTGTAGCTCGTCAACACAACGTTTCTTTACTTCCAAAATTTTGGAGAGTTTCGTCTGTGGATCATTAAAAGAGAGTGAAATGTAGCGCAGCAAGTCTGCTAACGGCAGTTGGGTTGACAAAAACACCGATGAATTCATCACCATCAGCTGTAATAACCGCGTACTCGTCGTACAGTGGTTGTAGCTGCCGCAGTTTCGTTCACCGATGGTTTGGGGGGAGGGGTAGGTAACTGTGCATTGCAGGTGGGAGCTGGTAAATTGGTGCATAAATCCAGCACTGTCAGTGGGCTGTCAAGTGGGGGGGGGGATGAACTAAACGTATACTGCAGTTTATCAAAAATAACTGTCAGATGATGAGAAGCGAGTATGAGGTTAAAGCAACCAAATTAGACCGACTTTCATTCCCAAAGATGCCATATGGACAACTGGGATCCGTTTTGTTACAGAGGAGTAAAGGAGCTGTGAAGTGCACTGATATCAGAAAACGATCTTAACACGGGGCAGGGAAATCAAAGACACCACACCGAAGCTGAATGATAACTCAGTCACTACAAACACAGATCGGTCAACGGAAGCTGTTTCACGGGGATACGAGCTGAACTACTGTTGTATCTTGCTGTACGGTCGTGCAGCTCTGTGTCGGTCCCTTGGCTTCCTGCTCCGCCCACTATGGTATAGCAAAAGGCACGGTAGCTCTACACAGCCCTTTATGGAGACAAAGGAAAATCACTACAACTGTGTATATATAGGGTAGTCACAGAGTGTTCCACAAGGTCGTGCCAGAATGTCCGTGAGGGGGCGAGAACCGTCGAGTCAAGGTGCTTGACTCGGATTGGCTGGCATTCTGACCAATCAGGGCAAGCCTACGTCTGGCCCGTGTCCTGCACGTGACACATGCATCCAACTGATGTGATGTTCGGTTATTAGGGACGGCTGGCCCCCGAACACCTCCCCCTTGAGAGGGCTGTCCAACCGACTGCTGCTTTGGACTCCACTGTGATGACTCATGGAGGTTCTGTCGCACGTCGGTCCGTCCCTGGGGCTGCCAGCATGCTGATCTGGAATCCGGTACCCTCCACTTGGGAGGTATGTCACGGCTGTCCGGTTTCCAATGCGACGTGGTCCCCTCACCAGACCGCAGTCTGTTGCCTGAAGTTGGTTCACTTGACGCGGATGTGCTGATGTTCTTACGTGTGCCTCGTGTTTGACATCGTCGACCCTGCGTCCACCGTGGAGAGCATTCCTCATATATTTGAATCGGTGGCTGGTCTCTGTGTGACTGTTGTGGCGTCCCTTCTGCCGGCCCCACTTCCTTGACTTTCCGGATAGCAGTAGAACGATCCGCCTGAACCTGCGACTGTAAACTGAACGGTTCAGACCGCGGGTGAAACGTTGCGGGCTGCTGGGAGGGTTCACCAAATTGCACTGAGGTGAGAGGGCTACCGCTGCCGGACGCCAGAAGCTGAATAGTCGCTGTGTCGCGTATGCTCCATCTGGTCTCCGGTTTGGCTGTAACTGTAGCGACCACAAAATCGTCAGGACGTGATGTTCTCGTGAACGTATCGGGGCCATTTGCAGTTGTTTCGTCACAAACGGCATTGAGGGGTTCATCCAACAGTTGAAGCTCATTAATCCAATCCAGGCCCAAGAGATCAAGGCCTGTGTAGTTCGTGAGGTAACAAGTGCCACTGAGATGAATTCCCTTGAACGTTACGGAACAGTTCAGCTTCCCGGTCAGTTTGAGGCTTCCACCAGATGCATTACGAACGATGCACTTTGTGGGTTCCACTGGTGGCCTTCCAATTTCGTTCCAGGTTCGTTTTGAAATCAGAGTGAGGTCAGAACCTGTATCCAGTTGGAGAGTAACTGGTGTGCCATTGATACATAATGTGACAAATTTACGTCGACCAGGTGATTTCATCCTGAATGTGGCGGTCACAGCCTCTGCCTGCGTCCTTTTGTCGGGTCGGTGTTTGCGCGAGCTCCTGAAGTTGTCTCTGCAGCATTCTTCTTTGTGACCCTTTCGACTGCACTTACTGCACCTGTGGTTCCGGTAGGGACAGTGGCGTGAATAGTGCCATTCTTCACAAAACCAACAGGGTGTGGGCGGTTTTCTTGGAGTTCGTTTTGAACTTGACTTCCTTTTGGAAGTTACTTTGCATACCATATCCGGCTGAGATAATTTGGAATGTCCAATCATGGCAGCATCAGCCTTGAGATTGATAAGATGCTGGCATTCGGTGGTAAGTTTCTGAAGCGTCAACTCTGGATCCTGTTCAATTCGATTCAGTAGCCGGGTCCGAATATCTGCATCGTGTGGTGATTGAAGACCAGCCACAAAGATGAGACACTTGAATTGATCCTCGGTCATGGAGCTGAGCTGAAAGCGCTCGCATTCTCTGTTGACCACACCGGCATATGTGATGAAATCCTCAGTATCCCTTTTGGTAATCTTGAGACACTGATAACGAATATTGAACAAGGAACTTTGCTCACCGAATATTTGGGCCAGAATTTTGACAGCATCTGCGAAACCAAGGTCACGAGGGTGTTTGGGGAGTATGAAATTTGTGAACCGATCGTGTTCAGCTGTCCCCAGTTTCCGCAGCAACATTCGAACTTTCCATGCATCATCAAACTGAGCAAAGTTGGTTTGAAACCCGTATTCACATTTCCTGAACCAACTTTCGAAAGTTCGTCCAAACTCAGCATCAAAATTGAATTCGGTAATCTGGCAGGCAGCAGCATCTGCGGAAGAAGACGGAGGCTCACCCTTTTTTATCGCATTCACCGACATACTGCGCATCAGAGATTCAACCTCAGTTGTGCTTCTGAAGAAGACGGAGGCTCACCCGTTTTTGTCACATTCACCGACATCAGAGATTCAACAAGCCTCAGTTGTGCTTCTTCGAACTGCTTCTGTTGTTGCTGTAAAATTAATTGGAGTTGCTCTGCCGAAATTGACATCGTGGGTTCGGGTTGTCGCCAGTTGTTATAACTACTACTACTCACAAAGAGGTGATATGTATGTAGCAAGCGATGTTGAATAAGGCCATAATCAAGCATTAACAGTAAACACTTCTAGTACTTGCTACTTACCACCATGACCAGGAACTTCATTGGATATCCACCATATATATCAGCTTCGTTCAACAACAGGCGTCCACCAGAGGACGGCTCGTTGAGGGACAATGCAGCACTTCCCATCGAAGCGGCGACATCTCCACTGCTGATGGCAGGCAGTTTTAGAGGTGCCGATAGAAGGTTGGAATTGGATCCGAAACCAGATGATATTGTGGTCCTCACGGTCGCACCCCCCGTACCAGAAGCCTCGGCCTGACACAAGGGGCAGTCATGCACGGCTACATCTCCAGCAGCTCCAGGTCCCGCAGATCCGCCATAGCCTTGCAACAACTTGTGGTGGTGCATATGATGACGTTTGCCCTAGAAGACGAGTGAAAAGTGACAGTATTTCAGTGATGGTGCATAGCTGTCATGTAACCCGAAGTAAGCATAAGGTTGCCCGAACTTAAACAAGAGTAATCGAGAAGCTAAGACAGGGTCAAACTGCTGGCTCTTCGACCAATAGCTTCACGATTTCTCGAGCTAGGAAGGCCAGGACAAAGTCCAGAAAAGGTTCAAAGAGGAATAAGTACTTGTAAAACGTATCCACTCCCCAAAAAGGACCGAATTTCGGCAAGCAAGCGGAATGTTACGTAGTAGTACGCGATCAACCGCGCAGCGACGTGTCCACTCGATTAGCGACGAAAGCCACGCGAATCGAAGGCGAAGTATGACGAAGAGATACAAAACTACTTGAACATGTGCGTGTGTTGTCAGCAAGTATGACGAAGAGATACAAAACTACTTGAGTAACAACTGATGAACATGTGTGTTGTCAGCATTTTTGACGCACTAGCAAACTCAACTATGTTCATAGTGTTTAGATACAAGTAGTGTGGGAAGATTGTGCACGAAGTGGTTAGAGCGCGGATTACTAACCTGAAGGTCCGCGGTTCGAATCCGACCTCCGCCACTCGACTTCCCCTGTCTAGGCTTGGGCAACCTGGCAGTATCCCAGCCCTCGTGCTTCCTTCGAGTGGCATGGCAGCTAGGCACCGGAAGGGTGCTACAGCTGAACGCTTTTTTTATAGTGTTTAGATACAAGTCGTGTGGGATTGTGCCCTGCAACTGGAGACACGACGGTGTCCTCGTATTCGATACAAGATTGATATTCCTCAGCATAATTTGCAGTGCAAAGACTATCTCAAGTGTCCATTACGAAGATATCTTTTACATGCATATGAGCTAGAAATTTGCTCACTCCCCAGCTTCTGCCCAAGTTGGGAAGTAACTGTCACAGCGTTCGGATACTACGTATGTTTTATTGAAGAGCCCCAAACAGGGTGAAACAAGTACCAGGCCAGCTACGGATTCTGTAAAATCTTCCCATATCACAGGAATCCAAAAATCGGGAAATTATTGAATACGTTGGAAATGGAATTTTGAAACATTATCCCGAATAAAGGACTGTATCAAATACTGTGAATTACATCGTGACCCCAATGAATGCAATTCTCCGTGAATGAGACTGAAATTCAGACTGTCACTACAACGTCAATGGTTCAAATTCGGTTGCTACTGATGGCTAAGCAGAGTTACCTCGAGCTCATGGAGGCAAAATTCTTCAAATGCTTTACTCAAGGATCCATCTGAACCACCGACGAAACAGAATTCAGATTCTTGACGAAACAAACTGCTCATAAATTCAGTGAAAACTCTTGGAAGGCTCATTACCGATTTCGCCCCCCTTGGAGCTTATCTGGTCAGTGCATTCTCTGGATTTCCACCAACCTTACGTTCTACTTGGCGTCAGATTGTTGTTTAACAAAACCCGCAAGGAAAAATGTTTGACTGTTAACCGTCGTTTCTTTGCTGCCGTAATGGATAATTATCACCATTGACAGCAATACATCGGCAGTATATACTGACTAGAGGATCCTTGGTTCGAGCCCAGCATCTGCATCTCGACTGCTCCTGTCTAAATTTGGGCAGCCTCACAGTATCTCAGCCCTCGTGTTTTCTTCGAGTGACATGGCAGCTAGGCACCAGAAGGGTGTTGCTGCTGAACGATCATTATTGTTGTTACGAGCAGCTGTATTATCTTCAACCACCTAATAACCCGGTTCATTGTCTACTCCACATATACCACACATTGTGTTCCCATAGCCCACCTATTCTCCTGGAAAACTACGTATCCAGTTATGAGAACAGTAACATTCGATTACTCCGTAGCAAGCATTTTCCGTGTAAACGGTTATCATCTTTGTTTATTATAACGGAAATCTACCGCGAAAAGCTCTTTGTAGCTATAATCACATTCCATACAATTTGGACAATAATCAAGAGAACAAGAGATCATTCCATTGTACCGGAAAGTTCGCCTTAGTAGTTTTAACGGTATCACTCTGTGATGATTCCTCTGAGTTCCGATAGATTTCCACAACTGCAAGTTGCTGCGACCTGCTTTTGATTTGTCTTCCAATGCTTCCCCGCAATGACCCTCAGGTAAAAAATAGTTCAACAGACGATAGCTTGACCACCATCCGCATAAAAGGCAACTTAGGATAATCCTATGATAGATTTCAGTTCCCATATCTGTGCATTAGTGAACCATTCTCTTTTTAATCTTCGTTACTCTTTTGAGAGAACGAAGAAAGCAAGAGCAGAAAAACCCTTATCTTCGTTACTCTTTTGGGAGAAGAACGAAGAAAGCAAGAGCAGAAAAACCCTGCTAGTGAATCAAATGTGATCAAGTGTTCTAGCGATCTACTTAAACCGAGAACCCATTAAAGTCGGCTGATTTACGGTACTCTAGTGAAACAATGTGAGAATTTGACAAAAAAACATTGGAACAAGAGCAGACCATGTTTGTTTGGAATCAGTCAATAGTTGTTGCGGTGAGGGTACAGGACACCGTACACTGTACAACCGTGAACCATCAAATGTATCAAAAGAATTACATCGTAATCAGGGAAACAGATAACATGAAATCTTTGAAATGCACGAATTTCCATCGGACTTTCAGCCTACTGGCAACCCGGTAAGTCACCCACTCAGTTATGTACCAAAAACATGTGAGAAATGGGTTAAAAACGCGACTGTCCTAATTTTAAACGCGTGAGCCTGGATTCCCTGCAACTTAACAACTACGACTTAACGGCCGTACTGGTCAGCATTACTCAAGTCCTCTAGTGAACACTTACGACTGGTGGCACACAGTACACTAAACAAACCGAGATATCCGTCACATGATCCACATATTTGTTGCATCGATCTCCCAATTCTCGATTGTCCATATCGTCGGTACTCAGTTTTAACTGAGAAACAATATAAACTAGTCACTAGGACCGAATCGGGGTACAAAAATTGTTCAGTTTTGATGTAAACTGTTTGCTACTCTCCTAGTGTGATTGGAAAATTGAGTTCCGGGAAGTCTGGCTCTTAAGTGGAGTAGGCGGAACGCCGAAAACCCGAAAAGCAAATGAAATAAAATGGTAAGACGACCAACTAACCTGAAGGGCAGATTGGGCAAGTAACCGTGCAGGACTCATGAAAAGATTACGACTAGCCTTATGCTGCGTTTTGTAAGCAGACAGAGGAATTGTCTCCTGTGGAAACAAACTCAAAACTTCATAATCAGGAATGGACCGGGTTCCCAGAGTGGGTTTGTCAAAAGTGACACGATAGCAATGCCTCAGAGAGTCGATCGCGTCCACTTTTCCCGTGTATAACCCATCGGTAGGATAACGAACCCTGGTTACAAGAGAATAGGAAAGACGGTTGAATAAACAATCCGCATGGAAAGAGGCCACAGAGAGAATGGATCGTTTCAGCCTCTACCCAACGTAAGTGTATCTAGTTATGAAAAATTGCAAGAGAATGCGGAACCATTTAGGAACGTTCTGAGCAATCCACTCAGTATTATATAATGAGTTTATACCGAGTTGCTATAACTTTCAATTCAAAACGAGCGTCTTGGTTACTCGGTAGGTTGGACTACCTGAGAATATTGCATGTTTACAGTGTGTATTCCAAAGTAAACCCACTGAATCCATCAGTTAACATCAATACATTTGAGTATGAGCATCCACTAGTGGAAAGTCGCACACAACCTTACATAGTATCCCTGAAAACCATAAAAACAGCTTTCTAGTCTGCCTCCGCCATGGACTAAAACAGACCTATATTACATTTTCGACAGCCTCTTTCGTGACATACGCCGCACTCGTCTCTCTAAGGACAGAATATTTTGTAAGTCTTGTTAATACGGTGGTAAACCGTGGATGCACTAGCTTCCATCTGCACCCGACAAGTCAGTGGTTTAAGGCAGTAATTCGTGAATGAGTATTCTACGATGGACAACTACTCAATGATTAGGAACGCAAAGTTGTAAAGGGGATCCACTCCATGTTGGCCACTACAATACAAGACAAAGCTCAACATACATGAGAGATGAGTTCTCTATTCAGTTCAGAAACCTTGTACTTGTAAGCTGTAGCTCCACTTATTCTTTCACTCAAAACTGTCACGTGACCAGTAAGACGTTTGGATTTATTGCATTCAGAATTATTCCTAGGGTGACAAGGTGAAAGTATGGAACAAGAAATGGTCATTTTGGTCAGCACGTTTTACAAATATCTGAATTCCAGCTGTGGATTAACCGGGCATATAGACCAACCTTCAGGAGGGAGTTAGTGCATGTCGCTTGGTCAGCGTTTATAGAACTGTCTACGTGCTTTTTGAACATTGCTGCAATATAGACTGAGACTATGGACTAAAAGGGTGAAATAAGGATTATGGTTCTCATACCTCAGTGACCAGGCATCTACAGGCACTTCAAATCCTATGATTGCCATAACCCCACAGCACATCCATGCTTGGCTGGAAATGACGAGTGGGTATTCATACAACCCTAATGGCGTTTCTTCAGCTGGGTTCTATCTACACTGTTCTGCTTAACGTTGGAGGGTGTGTGAATCTCAGGATATTCGAGTGAAGGTAGCACCAGATCTCAACTAATAAGTTATGGCTGTGAGCCACGAGGGTTCAACACCTGTAGTAAGGAAGCCTGCCTTTTGCATCAGTCTTTTGCGTCGTTGACCTGCCGTCCACATTTCGCTAACCGTTTACCGCGCCAGAGTCATTAATCGATTGGTCTGTGGCATTAGTACACCTCCATCCCCGTAGTCCCGTTGCCATCTACACTTCTGTTTACTTGGTTATCGTTCCGGTGGTCCGTACAGTACTGATTGGTTTTGCTCCTAACGATATCCTTCATTTGCGCAAGCTAAGTTGGGTCTTTTGGCAGATCAACCAGTTGTGGTTGTTAGTGGCAGAGATGATGACGGGCCGTACGAGTGGCGCAGCCCACCGTCCAGTGATCTTTTTTGGGATATATATGAAGCCACATGGTACGAGATTTGAAGATTTGAATGCCTCAGATACAGACGAAACACCCCTGTTCATGACTTTACTTCAATCTTATTTTGATTCTAGGTGCCCGGAAAACTATACAGTAGTGTAATCTCGTACACGTCTAGGGGTCGACGAGAATTCAGTCAAAAATCCATCCAATACACTTGAATTGGTCCTAACCCCTCTAATCCGGGGTTCAAATGAACCCGGAGTGATATCTACAAGCTGACCAATCAATACTCATCGAGACACCTGGACCGGATACTAAAGGAATGAGCCAAGGGCTATCAACAATCAGCTGCGACCCTTGATCCTGACGACATCCCAGCTGCTCTGGAACAGAGCATCAGTAATCTCTCAGCCGGTGTCTTTCTAGTCTATTTGCATCTAGCTGGGAGAAAGAAACTGTCTTAGACCACTGAGGTGAGTCTGTAATAGTTGCCAATCTCCAAAAAGACTCTCGCAGTGAATGTAAAAACCACCGGAACGTCGTTTTGACTGCCACTGCAACAAAGCTTCTGGTGTCACTGATACTTCGTCGTCTTACAATGGTACGCGAATCCTTGACTAGTGAACATCAAGTAGGATTTTGGCCGGTAAGTTGTCGTCGATCACAACTTCAGGCTTTGCCACGACTTAGAGCAGCTGCATTTTGCAAACGACCCTCGGTCTTGATGCTCTTTGACTTCAAAGGTATGTGCGAGTCTGTCGACTAGTCAGTGCTCCTAACTACACCCAGTCAACGCGGGATTTCACAGGAGTTTGTAAAACTAATGCGATCCCTATTTTCACATACTTTTGGAAGTGAGTGCATGAAATAATCTACGGAAGCTTCACAGCAAAAATGGTGTGCGATAGGGATATTCACCCCCTATTCCTGTAACTTCGTCATGGATGAAACAAAGAGGTGAACGCTGCAAGGTCTTGCAAACTTCGGCAGTCAAATCGTTGCTGATGAGAACCTTGTCGATTTGGAGTACGTATATGACATTGTCCTCATCTTCGAAGACGGAGGCAAAACGTAATGCATTTGCGTTTCTCTGCAAAACACCGCTGCCTTGCGGTTAGGCTTTCGAGCCAAAGGCTTTGGTTGAGGACCCTAATCGTTCTCCTGTCTAGGTGTGGGCGCCCTGGCAGTATCCCAGCCCTCGTACAACCATGACACACACCTTATGGTTTTACGGCACTGAAGCATCAGTGCCAGCACTGATGTTGCTGTCTTTGATGATGATGATGATGACGGTAGCTGTATTAGCTCTAACGGAAGTGTGTCCCATGAAGCCACTGCAGGAGTCTCAAAAGTCCCAATCAAGTTTGCTAATTTGCGCCACTTGTGGTAGCAAACAGGCGTACCACTGAGTCTCGAGTGTCGCGTGTCCCACTGTGCCGTAATGGTTGTATTGTTGTATGTATGCTGCAGGCAGCAAGTGTTGCTTAGTGGGAAGTACCAGTGCATAACTATTTTCTAATCCCCAACCTGGAACGCCATAAAGCCTCTAACCATTAATCAGGCTGGTGTGGGACTACGAGTGTCGCACGGAAAGTTTCCTCACGCCGTGATGCTCAACAAGACACGGAGGCACATAACCCGAAACAACACGGTGAGGTCCAACTTTCACATGAAGGGAGCCAATGCAAGAAATAGCGGCTAGCTGATGTCAGCATTGTTCGTGGAGTATCTTTCTGGATTCTTGAAGGCGTAGGTACATCACAATGCTTAAGATAAGTTAGCACCACGTCCCTCCGTCACCCTGTATTTTATCGTCTTTTCACTTTAAAGTATAATTAAATACATTTTGTGACTGTACGGCACTGGAACATAGGCGTAACCATTGGTGGCGGTGTCTGTCATGATGACGAATTAACAACTGGGTCACTTTGAAGAAACTGCCCCAAGGATCAGAGGGAAATCTAGAGTCCTATGTGGTTGATTTATTCCCCACCAAATTAGACGTAATACCTCACATGGTTCATCTTGGATGGACCATGAACCATTGGAAATCCGGAATTCGTCCCGGGGTTCTTATAAGGCGTGGACGAAACTTAATAAAATGGGCCTAATTTACGTACTGATTTTCACGGCGATGCTTTACACAACCCCATATCTGCTGGACAATTTACACATTCTTACAAGATAGTTTACTCGGATGGAGTTGGGAGAAAAAACATGCAACTGCTTCGTTACGAATTCGCCGACACCAACCCAGATATGTGGCTTTAAGACAACGGACGTTGAATACCTGAATACGTCGCAGTTGTGCTGCTCGAACAGGACATGTCTCACAGCCATACAACAAAACAGCCCTTACTGAAGCTTGATACACATGTCCCTTGAGATTCAAGGATACACCACTCTGATGCCACAGGTGTCTCAAATTAGCAAAAGCGACCCGGGTCCTGCAGGTCCGTGCATTGACCTGTCACACTACTGTCAGAGCTGGTGCAACTTCCAAAATAAGTAAAGTGCTCCACAACTTCAGGCGTCTTTCCATGGATTAAAAGCGCCGTGTTCATTGACTGCACGTCCAGGGGCAGAACCTTACATTTTTGGGTGCAGAGTACATACCCATGGACGAGAGGACCTTGGTATGTTCATCTAGAGGCACCTGTCTTTTCTTCGACGAAGAAAGCGACGCTCGCGTGTTCCAGATGGGCAAGGTTTTCGTCAGAGGCTATTTGAATCCTGGGGTATTGAAGACATTCCAGGGTTCGTTTTATTATTTCATCGATCACGAAACCAGATGGGTGGAAGCTGCTCCACGCGTTCACTACTCCCCATGGACAGTTGTGCAACGGAGACTTCTATAGAATGTGTCCAGCAACAGAAGTTGCGTTGATTAAGCCATGTATTACGCCAGCCGAACCATTGTTTGCGAACAGAGTTGTTCTCCGTGTCCAATTCAGAGAGGTGGCCAACCCTTGAGCTGGTAGAGATATGAAAGAAATTGCGAAACGTCTGGGTGCTGCTGGCCTCCCAGGATGGGGACCCACTGCGTCTAGTTGGAGACGCTGCAAGATGTGGCTAATAATGGACGCCAATGGCGTTTTTGTTGCCGGTTTCTAGCCAATTTGTTTGTGTGTCTGGATGTTTGAGTGTCTGGAGGTGTTGACACGTTGGAATTATCGTAACAGGCTAATACTAGGTCCCTTTCTCGTCCATCTTCACCCTCTTCTTCATAATAGGACATCCCAAAAAACGGCAGCGAAGCATCAGTACTGAACACTGCTGTCATATTGTCGAGGATGATTCCATTTAGGTTTTACTGAGGAACAGCAGACAGGTTGACCTATCACAACAGCCAAACCGACGCAGTAACCAATGAAGCGACTGCTATGGTGAACGGTTTGTCTAAAGGGGTGATGTGGCCTCTCGGAGGCATCTATTTCCTAGCAGTCTATCGAGGATTGCGCCCGAGTGCACCTTGGCTGTATTGCTAACACTAGTGAAACGAAGTACTTTTTCCAGTAGGTTCGAAACTTCACTCCCAGACCGTGAGGGTGGGAAAATGTCACGATGTGCGAGGGAGGGAAGCGTTTAAAACTATGCGAACCATTGGACAAATTGTTCAAAATCTCAAATTGGGAGTAGGCGATAGGGCGGACACAAAAACAAGTGAAATTAGGTTTACAAACCTGGCTGTGATCTTCGTTCCAATAATGAGGGGCATAGGGACATGCATGTCATCCGGTAGATCTCGTAGGTATTCAAGCTGGACAGAGCGCGTGGCTTGAAGGGTTCTTATCTTTTCACGTTTTTCGTTCAGCGATCTCCGTTCCTCGTCGAAGAACGCGGTGGAACACCGACGGGGTTTCCCCATGAGCCTCCGTAACAAAGACCAGTGAGCCCTTGAAAGGTTTCGTGTCTTCACGTTTGGGAAATTTTCGCGCAAGCAGATACGAAAGTCATTCTCGCCCAGAAGCAGTGGTCTAATAGATGAAGCCTGTTGACGTCCACTAACTGGCTTACCTATCCAGGTTAGAGTAAAACCACTCATAGAACACCCATTTATGAGCTTTCGGGAGTTTCAAAACGTTCCTGAGCCGCACAGCATTCACCTGAGACATACGTCGCTCAGGGTTGTGGGCAGCTGCGTGCCAAGGAGGACGACCCATTGATTTGTGCTTCAAAAATGAGAAAACAAAAAATGTACCATTTTGTGAGGCTTCCTAATCTTCTGAGGTAGCTCCTCCTCAGGTATATGTGGCCGGTGCGAAGGCACGATCCTTGGTCTGTAGCTCGAGGAAGGTTCAAAGTAATCATCGAAATAACGGCTTTTCTTCCGTGCCCTCGGGGGCTAAAAAGCAAGTTAGCGTGCTTGAAACCGGAAATTACGTTTTTTCTGTAGGCTTGATTGAATTCATCTAACTCGTCTGTAAAAGGGGTAAATCACTACAAAACAGAAACATACAGGAGTGTTCAGCAGACATTTTGAACGACAATGACCCCAATTGGCGCGATGTTGATGCATTACAACAACACCAAGTTCAGCAGGAGGAATT
>NW_008751893.1:680664-682927 GCF_000715545.1 Opisthorchis viverrini | reverse complement strand
TCAAATCACGAGGCTGAACAGGGCCAAGTGACTCCTGAATTACCTATCGGTCTCTGTGAGCACATTGTGGTATCCTCACTATGGCAACACCAGTGGAGAGTGGCTCTCCGGAGATGGGTGTTCACCACAATCTCTCCGGATGGAAGACATAAAGAAAGCTCATGGGCCAGTAGGCAAGGTTAAAAATCATCAATATATTTTTACAAATCAACCAAAATTCCAGACCCTTTATACTATACAGATGGAAAGCGGTTGACCTGCTTTAACTGCAATAGTTGTAGCACCAATGGTGACCTAACCAGGACGACAATATCGGGGAGATTAACCGACTGATCCAACAGATGATACTGGAGAATGTGGCGTTTTGTGCTTTTATTTTGCTTCCATTATAACGATACGTATTTCGTCCATTGCATAATCGTTTTTTGTTTGAATACGAAAAACTACAAAAACTTGCACTTGTACAAATTCACAGAATACAAACGTGGTCACGTGCTCCGACTCTCTCTCTCTTCTGATTTCGCTCAGGCTTCCAGTGGTCATTCGCGAGTCTCACGTGCTCCCTGTGATATCAAAACATTTCAGACCATCTCCGGAATCTAGTATATGTGGGACCTGTTCAGGCGAAGACCCCTGGACCACTTCAATTGGTTTATTGTTCATTCGCTGACCTGGGCCATCGACGGACTGTTTTGGGGAGAACAATTTTTAGTGAGTCTGTTCCGTCTGGCCTCTTTGTTATTATATACCCTACTTAGCGTTATTGCTTTTCTTTGCCACACATTCCTGGTAAACTCACTTTTTGGGTAGCTAGATCACTACAAGAACAAGGCTGACGTCCCTCGTCCTGACGTCCTTTGTCCCCGGATGCATGCTATATATCTAAGACGGCGGCAGGATCTTTTCACCCTCCAGGGAACATTTACTGCGACAAAACTGATTCGGTTAGAATGAGATGGATGGTTGCGAGTGCTTATAGGCATGTTTTGACATTCGGAGTGGGAGCACGATGGAAAAAACTGACCATTATATCAGCCAGTTTCGAGCAATAAAGGCACATCAACCACTACAAAATCTTCGATGATCCGAACCGCAAGGCCCTTGTGGCGAATAACTAAGGGCGTTTTTGGTGACCCGTTTAGTTACAGTAGACTTGCTTATCGGTTCGGGAAGATGGGAAGCGGGCCAAGTTGGAGATTCATGAATAAGCTACGAGTAGTTTTATTTAGCTTAGTTGATGTTTTTGCCATCCGGAGGTCTGATTTCTTCAGGTGCTTTGTTTAGAAAGAACGATTGAAGTCCGGCAGCTAGTCGATTTTCTTCATGGACCCTCATTGCGTGACCGCGATACACAGAAAGGAATTATGTTCAAATTTGGTGGTCATCAGCCCTGATGATGTTTATTCTTTGAGCTGTTGCTGTCCGCCCGCGATCAAAGCGGTCAGCGCGCTGGATTGTTTCTTACTTTTTGGACGACTTGAAAGTAAATTAGGCGTATTGCGTGTGTTTCGCCGTCTATGATAAGACTAAAATGGCAACGGTTGTACTTGTTTGCTATTTTCGATACGTGCGTAACTTGACAGAATATGGAACTGGCAAGACAGTGGCCAGTAGACCAGCGCAAGCGGGATTTTTAGTGATAACTTTGCGGGGCCATTCAATTTGTACTAAATTTAGGGAGTTTGATAACTCGGATCAGCTTTGTTGAAGTTTACTCAAAACAACTTGTTCCTGTGGTTTTTCAAATATCATTGGAATAGTACAAGGCCGAGGGTTGCTAGCGTATGAAAGAACCAGTTTTTGTTAATGGGGTTTTGGGTGGGCGAAACGTGGCGGTATATTGGAGATCCCTGAAATCTATGGTGCTTTTGGGAGAGCAGGTTTAGGTGCAAGTGTTGCTCTGGGAAGTTGAATTTCCGTGGTGTGCCAAAAACTGTGGTGCTTTGCGGCTGTAATTTTTTGAGCTACTTTTGCAACTTTTTGGCCGATGAGATGGGCCTTTCTCAGGACTCTCAGGCGGCGGACCAATATTCAGTTTGGCGGAGGGCATGGGTTATTTCCGTGTTTTTCCTCGGGTTTAATGACTTATCAGCAAAATAAGGATCCGAGCGAGAACAACGTCCCTCCGGGCCTGTGCGTCGTGCAACTCCACGAATAATGAATGGCTCCAGTTATACAGTCCACTGGCGCTTCTCTGTGGGACCACATGCAGGAGCCCGCTTATTTCCTCCCGGGCGCAGATATCGACGGTCTAGCGTAAAGC
>NW_008751893.1:672867-678759 GCF_000715545.1 Opisthorchis viverrini | reverse complement strand
ATAAAGTCGGGACAGTGGTTTCTAGACTACTATTTTGCTTCAAGTAACCAAGAGCTTCCAATGGGACTTGGCAAACATTTACAGTTAGAGAATATAGAACTAGACACGCTGAATAGCTGGACATTCGGCTCACTTCAAATAAACCACCCCAACCACATCGGCAGCAGTCTGCCTGAAATCTCTTCTTATTCTTCAACTGACCTGGTGGACTCTCCTCATTTAACTCGCACGGGATTCCACAGAATATCTGTAGCTTACAACAGCGCTTTTTGAAAACCCTGACCGAGTGTTCTCCATGGGACCTCGGTCTCGGCCGTTAAGTGTGTCTGTCCTATGAGTTATTATGCCTACGCCAACGTCTTACTGCTGCAAGACACGCTTGGATGAGCTTGTTTTTCTTCTGGTAGAATATCGACGCTTCAGAAATGACTTGGTTCCGAACAATCACTTTTAGAAAAGAATATTCCCAAAACTGCTGTCAATAACCACCCACGTAACGATGAATGTTTTCGAGAAACGTGGAACTCGGCCCGTCTAAATTTAATAGGAAATGGGAAACTCGAATCTCGAAATCAGGTGTCGTGAGATGTTTTAGGGCCTTGCCCGTCAGCAGCGTTAACTTACCTTAGTATTTGCGCTCATCCTTTAATTTGACTATTGCCCTATTAGGCTTTCTCATGTAGCAAGCTTGCCAACGCCAGTACAGTGAAGCTCATTACTTCCAGGTACTTACCAGTTACTCGCGAGGAACGAAAATTGTTCTACCGTCCTATCGATAACTTGCAACCACCACACATTAAACCACATTAGCATCCCCACGAAAACCAAGTGCTTCCTTCATGGACGCCAAACCCCAACTCTTGTGCTTACGTGCTTAAACTGCTTCAGCTGAGAGCTTCGGTAACTCAACGGGTTCCTATGCTGAGGCCCGCCCCTTTGTCTCATTTTCCACAGTCTGTCGTAGAGATCTATACATCATCTACTCAGCGTTTGTGTCTACGCATTGCTATTAACTTCTAGAATCCAACATGAATGTTCGAACAAACATAAACCGTTATTTGAATGGTTTACTCCTCAAGGATATTTTTGACGAAACTTCACCTACAACTTGGGAGTAAACGTCATTGTTTTTATTACTAACAGCATCTTTGTGCTTCGAAGACAAACCACACAGCCATACGAAAGTAAACGACAAAACATTCAAACTTCCATCATTGCGAACAGATACAGCTCTGAGTCCAAAAAATGTGCAATGCCCCTCGCATACCCTGCTGATCAAAAACAGGATTGTCTGAGCGCATGCCGCTCGACCTTCTACGGAATACAGTTTTCTGCCCGAAGATACATACTGGTACCTAACCAGAGTTGTTGGTAGTCTGGTCCGTCCTGCTCCGGTTTATCCAGAATATTCTAAGGCAATCCCTATCTCTGTCCCTCAGAATAAAATTCCGTTTCCATATCAGCGGCACGCACGTAGTTTTTTTATTTCGTCGCCAGTAGTTGTCGAGTCATGATGGCTTCGTGCAAAGCGAGTTCCAGCACCATAATCCAGGACACGCCGCTTCCATGATAACGTCGTTCATTCGATTCGAGCCTGTAGTTGCGGCCCATCATCGAGTCAGATGTACAATATATGAGGGGTCCTGGGAATTTTATTTTTGAGAAAGTTTGGCCTTGAAACTTCAGGTAGTTCAGAAGGTTCAGCTTACGAAGGTGCCAAAGTCACCCTTATATGGACGTCGTTGTCCATACCAAGCACTGTTTCAGCCAGAAGCATGTGTCTTATATCTACTGGCCGTCAGGAACAAAATGGACTTGACTCATTCTTATGCCACAAAGTTACTATTATTGCTCGTTAGCTGTTAGACCGATGGCTTGAAATTTTCCCGTTTCATCCGTGTGGTATTCAGGCGACAGAATTCTTAGCCCATCATGGAATTCGTGTGATGGTATCCATTGTGCTTAGATTTTCTCGCAATAAAATCCGGTTGCAAGTATCAGCTCAACATGCGTGCATTTATGAATTGGTAAGACGGGGCATTATAGTTACTTAAAGCCGCCTAGTATCTGCAAGCGTGAACTACTTGCTCTGTGTATAAGGTCTTCTAATGCGTTCCCTACATAGGTGTGTTTGAAAGCTAGGGGGTTGCTAAAGGGAGGAAATTCCGAAGCGCCGTCGCCGATCTGGAGGGTCATGGTGCGAGGTTCAGGGCGATGTTCAATAGACGTGTATTTGGATAACCCAGAGGAACAGTCTTCGGGTGATTGGCGGAGAATCCTGGTTACAGATGACTACAGCAACAGATGACGTCCGGTATGTTTGCGGCAAAACGACGTTGTATCAGGGGCTGCGTTCGGTTTGGTGGCTTAAATCCAGCACAACTATAACCTGCGCGTCTATGGAGATCATTCACGAAGGCAGAGCATATGGCTGTTTACAACGTTTTTGGTGGTGGAGTGGATACACAACTATAACCTGCGCGTCTATGGAGATCATTCACGAAGGCAGAGCATGCGGCTGTTTACAACGTTTTTTGGTGGTGGTGTGGATAGATCTATTTTACTGTCAGTCACCAAGATAGATCACAGGATACCGATTCAACAGCCACCTGATCAACAACCAGTGGATAGATCTATTTTACCGTTAGTCGCCAAGATAGATCACAGGATACCGACGCCCGGTGGGTTCAAAGTTTGATGTTTCCGCACGACATCACGCGCAGATTTCAGGCGCAGTTTTGTTCTACGTTTTCAATGATGTAGCGATAATGCGCTCCTGCCCCGACGGCCGGCAATATTTTCGGTTACACAGGTGATGCAACTGAAGCACTACAACAGTGAGGTTTTGCCAAGTTAACACTTACCTCGCTTGTCAAAGCCGCGTGCTCGTGCTTGCATTTATTGCTACCGTACATAGGAATCAGAGCTTAAGACTTGGGCTCAAAGCTGGTACAAGTCGCTCGAGTTCAACGTCAGATCCAAGAGTGAAGTTTTATCAGAGTAAATGCCTCATGACTTGAGCAGCCCAGAGACACATGTTTGCTTTCGCAGGAGAGGCTTAGTGGTTTGAGCAGAACGTTGCACAAATGGTTCGCATCAAATCCAGGACAGAGACCAGTATCATTCAATCCGCCTATAAGGAGCGCGCTACTTTTAACGTTGTTGCGGCAATATGTAGTATTTCAGTGTGACACGAGAGATGAATTCTTCAGCGTATAAATTATTCACTGGAAGTACAAGTTTCCAGATAACCAAGTGGGCTTGGTTTACGGTTTGAACTAGCCTCCGCGCTGCTTCGGTTTTTCTCCTCTGTCCACCGGACTTGCTAGCCACGTGTGTCCCGATTTGGTTAGATAAAAAGAGGTACGGACGATGGTGCTGACTGTCAGGATAAGTTGGGTGCTTCCATTCCACTGTCAGGAGTGGGTTTGGAACACAAACTGAATCTAACGTCTGTTCTATGGATTGAGACCGTCAAGATTTATGCGCTGGGTGCGTCAGGATTTCTTTGGACTGCAGGGCCGACCCCAACTGAACGTCTCACTGATCGAAGCCGGTATATTCTACTTTCAAACAGGTGAAGGCAACGCAATACTGGTCTCGTGTATAGGCATCTGAAGACCTCTGCGTTCTCTGCCGCAAAAACGATATCTAATAATTCAATACATTTAAAATACTGATGCTGATGTTGTCCAGGTGTGCCGAATTCTTTTGCCCTGGTGTACGGAGCTAATTAGCTTGGCTGGAAAAAAGTGGAAGATCAAGACTTCATGCGTTGACAAATCGTAGATCTTCGAGGGGCTAACCTCAAACCAATTATATTTTCTGAATAAGCATTTTTGAAACAAAGGCTGACGTTTTAAATAAGGAAGTAGATGAACTTGGAAGATTGCGCTGGCGACCTGGTTCATGAATAATAGAGCTCTTGGTGGAGAACCTGTCTCATCGACAATAAGGAGGAATGGTAACATGCTCTAAGATTGAGGCATAAAATGAAACATGCATGAATCGGTAGTTATATTTTCGAGAAGGATCCAGTAACATGGTTCATTTCGATGGCTGAAGTGTTTCGAAGGCGTAGAAATGGATTAACAGGAGCCTGAACGGTGCATCGGGTCTTACAGTCATCTAATCCCGGGGGACAAATTATTGCGGTTGCTAGGGCTGAAGTTTGTGCGGTGCATAACAAGGCTGTAATTGGTGCGCGAAATGACCATAGGTACGCCATTTTTGGGTAACTGGTTTCGTTAGTACATGGTAACCATTTCATTCAAAACTGAATTCCTGGAGTGGCTTTTAGTAGCCTACAACGTCGAAGAAATAAAAACAATTAACTCGTATGTCTTCAAGTATCCGATTCCTAATGCTTGTCGCCTATTTTGAGGTCCACTCATGGTTAACCGCTGACCGCTTTTGAGGGCTTACCAGTTTTTTCAGCCCTCGTTGAGATGTTTGGTGATATGCTTGGAAATTCATCTAACCCCATTGGTTAGGGACGTCGTATCGGTTCGGGACTCTTTAAGCACATTTGCCCAATTGATGGCCGATCAGTAAACTTCCGCCATCGAAGACGAATGAGTTTGTCTTATAGGCACACCCCCTGGAAGTTGGAGAATAAGCCTGTTATTATTGTTACATATTGATGTTTCTCTCATCCACACCACCCGGAAGGTTCCAGTAAACTTCCGCCATCGAAGACTAATGAGTTTGTCTTATAGGCACACCCCCTGGAAGTTGGAGAATAAGCCTGTTATTATTGTTACATATTGATGTTTCTCTCATCCACACTACCTGGGAGGTTCCAGAAAACCTGGTGTTGGACCCTCTGATACCCCTGGGCCCTGATAGTTCAATGCATGGCTTATTGCCACTGTACTCTGATGACATGATAATAAGTTAGGACATGGTTCACGCTTTACGCTAGACCGTCGATATCTGCGCCCGGGAGGAAATAAGCGGGCTCCTGCATGTGGTCCCACAGAGAAGGGCCAGTGGACCGCATAACTGGAGCCATTCATTATTCGTGGAGTTGCACGACGCACAGGCCCGGAGGGACGTTGTTCTCCCTCGGATCCTCATTTTGCTGATAAGTCATTAAACCCGAGGAAAAACACGGAAATAACCCATGCCCTCCGCCAAACTGAATATTGGTCCGCCGCCTGAGAGTCCTGAGAAAGGCCCATCTCATCGGCCAAAAAGTTGCAAAAGTAGCGCAAAAAAATTACAGCCGCAAAGCACCACAGGTTTTGGCACATCACGGAAATTCAACTTCCCAGAGCAACACTTGCACCTAAACCTGCTCTCCCAAAAGCACCATAGATTTCAGGGATCTCCAATATACCGCCACGCTTCGTTCACCCAAAACCCCATTAACAAAAGCTGGTTCTTTCATACGCTAGCAACCCTCGGCCTTGTACTGTTCCAATGATATTTGAAAAACCACAGGAACAAGTTGTTTTGAGTAAACTTCAACAAAGCTGATCCGAGTTATCAAACTCCCTAAATTTAGTACAAATTGAATGGCCCCGCAAAGTTATCACTAAAAATCCCGCTTGCGCTGGTCTACTGGCCACTGTCTTGCCAGTTCCATATTCTGTCAAGTTACGCACGTATCGAAAATAGCAAACAAGTACAACCGTTGCCATTTTAGTCTTATCATAGACGGCGAAACACACGCAATACGCCTAATTTACTTTCAAGTCGTCCAAAAAGTAAGAAACAATCCAGCGCGCTGACCGCTTTGATCGCGGGCGGACAGCAACAGCTCAAAGAATAAACATCATCAGGGCTGATGACCACCAAATTTGAACATAATTCCTTTCTGTGTATCGCGGTCACGCAATGAGGGTCCATGAAGAAAATCGACTAGCTGCCGGACTTCAATCGTTCTTT
>NW_008751893.1:667746-671383 GCF_000715545.1 Opisthorchis viverrini | reverse complement strand
GGTTATTGACAGCAGTTTTGGGAATATTCTTTTCTAAAAGTGATTGTTCGGAACCAAGTCATTTCTGAAGCGTCGATATTCTACCAGAAGAAAAACAAGCTCATCCAAGCGTGTCTTGCAGCAGCAGGACGTTGGCGTAGGCATAATAACTCATAGGACAGACACTCTAAACGGCCGAGACCGAGGTCCCATGGAGAACACTCGGTCAGGGTTTTCAAAAAGCGCTGTTGTAAGCTACAGATATTCTGTGGAATCCCGTGCGAGTTAAATGAGGAGAGTCCACCAGGTCAGTTGAAGAATAAGAAGAGATTTCAGGCAGACTGCTGCCGATGTGGTTGGGGTGGTTTGTTTGAATCGAGCCGAATGTCCAGCTATTCAGCGTGTCTAGTTCTATATTCTCTAACTGTAAATGTTTGCCAAGTCCCATTGGAAGCTCTTGGTTACTTGAAGCAAAATAGTAGTCTAGAAACCACTGTCCCGACTTTATTCATTTGAACGGCTCCAGCGTTTAAAGGGCAAGGTTTCCGTTGGCCCGCAGGAAGTGGATATGGAGTAGAGGATACATGGATGTCAATAACGCAGACTAGAAAAAGACCGTTTCTGGGGCGATGCTTTATAAAACCACAGTAGAACCGATGCAAAAAAGCAGGCAGATCCAGCTTTCAAAAAGTCGGTCCACAGAATGAAGAGTACTCAGGACGTTGAACTTCGCTTTGAAGCTCACAGGCCCTGAAAGGCAGCGTGTCAACTGAGCAGCCAACGATGGAAGTGTTCATTTTCCAACTGGCGGGTGACACGCCACCTGGTATGATCATAATGTGACAGTCAGGACAAAAGCATGAGTGGTGAGGTTTGTGGGTACAGCGAACTGAGCATAAAAGGGACAGTGTCATAAACAATAGGCATTATCCGGTGTTAACGTTGGAAGTTGAAGGCTACCGGCAAAAAATGAGGGGGTAAAACAAGACATATCCTGCATGGCGCACGGCAAGATTGGTGCGAATTACGGAAAAGGAGGAATGAAGACAACAGATTTGGTGAAACAGCAGGGTTGGCGTCATCCAGCCGGTCAGTTTGAACTAAGACCTCGTGGCATTAGACTTTTGTGCCAGTAGCCAGGGTATCGAAAAACCTAATTGAAAATGGTAAAGTGGAGGTATGCTCGAAGCGAATAAATGGCAGGAGGAATCTCAAAATTAAAGTGCGCAGTGAAACTGTGGAGACTCATTCGTGCCGCTGTTGTAGTGGAGTGGGGTACAGACGTTCCTTGAAAGAGTGCGTTGGTGACAACACACAAGCCGGAACTCGAAGTGTACAGACTCTGTTGACTTGAGGACCTTGTGAAGAACATAGACTGAAAGCCCGCCTAAACGGTTAAATTCAAGCAAGTGTTTCAGCAGATTTAAATGAATGCATTGTAGCGGCGATTGAAGCCGTGTGAAATGTTGGTTCGTATTTGCTGTTGACTGAAAGTGAGCGAAGGCATACGGTCAAGACTAGGAACGGAATTGTTGCTGGTGTGCCATGAAACTGGGTATGGAAGTGTCGTGCCACACTGACCTGACATACTTTGGTTTTTGGACAGCCCCTTAACGGACATCGTACTTAAAGTAATTGGGCTGGGATGTGCGATTCTTTAAGCGGTGAGATTTTTCGAGGTTGGCCAAGGGAATCCACAGAGGTGGAACGAAGCCGATGTAAGCTCGCAGGTATCTTTCGTCCGACTGAGGATCTCTGTCGACGCATATCACAAGCCAGACGGAGTGGAAAACACCCAAACAGGGAGCTCAAATCAGATATTGTCGAAGTTCAAAGCATGCAACAATGTACACGGTGGGCACAATATATGGTTACCACCTGTGATGTGTGGCAATCAACGATTGGGCTGGTATTGGCCATAGTGTCTTTTTTCTTTACCCGAAATGTATCACAAAAATGTTATGATATGGTCATTGAATAATGTGTCCAGGAGATATCGTTCGTGGAGTTCGCCAGAGCGATTATGGTTGACTAGAATAAGTCACGGGTACGCAGCCTGAAGCAGCAATATAAAATACTGCGACGTTTGTTGCTCCTTTCATGCGATAAAAATTTCCACCACAATGATTGATAAGTTAGAGAAAGTGGCTCAATCGGACAAATATTCTTTTTATCGTCCAAGCAAATAGCGCGATGTAGGGAGGTGAGTGAGATTGAGGTCTATGCAAACTGCATCAAAAGCCGCAACCATGGATAACTGTGATACCACAGTAAGCATTGGTTATCCCATCTTGAGTACTTGAGGGAAGCATTTTCGAAATAATAATGTAGCCCTTGGTATTGAACTACCGGATCCGCCGACGGTTGCATTATGTAGAAACTTATTGACTCTTCCTTGTGGCTCAACTGTGTCCAGGCCAATGTCAACAAAGCGAGCGATTGGAAGCGAAGTACAGAAGATCAGCCAACCTGCCACTTGTAGGTGGCCGTCCGGAATGTGCAACGTTAACTTTTCATTAGGAGCGTCTAAGGCGGTGGACGTCCTACGATAAGGAAGAGGTTTGCTGGACCATAAAGAGGTACTGAATTGCGCAGAGAACCGATTCGTACCTAATTTTTAGCTACCGTAACAAGATTTAGTTCGGACAGTCCATGGAATCACGGATTCACGGATTCACGGATTCACGAATTGATACACAGGATCGATGATTTTGCCCAAGTTTCCCGGGTCACTTTTGTTCTTGTCGGTCAGTGGCTGTCGCTCACCTGAAAGGCACAAGTGAAAAAAGGGTGTAGCACTGCACTTAATGTTCTCAGCGTGGGACAGTATGCTTGCCAGCGCGAGGATTCGCATAAACAAATGTCTAATAGTGCTTTAAACCGGGTTCTAGAAGGAGCGTGAACAACCTCTGGAGGAAGGTCATTCCACGCAGCTACTACCCGAAATGAGAAAAATTTTTGTCTAATGAATGTGTGTGCACTGAGCTTGAAAACATTTTTACCATGTCCCCACAATGTGATTGCTGGGTCAACGGTAGAAAACCTGTTTGCCAAGCTTTGGTCAAACAGGGCATAACTAAGAATTAGGTCCCCTCGGAGGCGAAGGTTCTCCAGGGGAAAGCGATCAAGCACAGCGAGACGCGGTTCGTAGTCCACGGATTTGAGGGCGGCAACCATTCTAGTGGCAGCTCGCTTGTAGCAGAATAGGACCTCATCAACGTGTTCGGATAAATATGCAAGCAAATTAACTGTTGATTCCCCCTGTGAATCAACAGTGAACAAGGGTAACTTTCCCTGTTTTCTGACTACTCATTAATAACATGACTTACACCTGCTTATTATGACACCGTTTCGTTTTCCTGCTGCTCGTTTCCCCCCCGCTTTGTTCCCACTTAAGGTCTGCTTATCCCTTAATAAGTGATGTAAATACTTGTTGCCCGTCTGTCATTGCCTGCAAGTTCGCCCCGATTGCACCTATTTTTTGAGCGCCCACTCCGACGGAAAAGCGAGCTGACCGGGTATCGAACCCAAACCCCCCGGACGGCAGGCAAACGCGCTATCGACCACACCAGCCTGACGCCTATGGCGCTGATTATCTTGTATTGCCCACGTATCGCGCCTGCCAGATAACCCTTGCTGAGCTTTGTTTTAAACGGAC
>NW_008751893.1:664176-665194 GCF_000715545.1 Opisthorchis viverrini | reverse complement strand
CAAATTATCTCGTTACTCGCCAAAGACTCAACCCACTTGGTAAGAGATTCACCAGGGACGGACATCACGATCTCGATATGAAAGCCATTAATGAGTACCTGGTCAAAGGATATGCCGAACCTGTCAGTCACCATCCAAAGACTGAACGCACTAGACGAGTTCGGTACGTGCCACGTCATATGGTGGTCCACTCTCACGAGCCGAGTGAGGTAAGAGATGTCCCCGATCGTGCATGTCAAGTCCAAGGGAACTCACTGAAGTCGCAGCTGCTCAATGATCCAGACATCGCAAATAGTCCACTCCTAATCTCTCTTCGTTTCCGCCAGCATGGGCAGGTGGTTACGACGGGCATTGCGTCAATGTTTCGTCAAGTGAAGATACCCGAATCAGTCAGAGACATGTTACGATTCTTATGGTGGAAGCACGGTCATATTAAACAGCCCCTAAAGACGTACCATATGACTGTACATCCCTTCTGCGCCAGTTTCGCCCTGAAGCATGTCATCATGAGCCACGCTAGTACGTCGAGCCACGCCAAGTCATTAGCAGCCGAACGGGCATTTCATGTGGACGATTTGCCGCTTAGTGCCACTTATTCGGAACGTCTTGGGACCATCGCCTTTAAGTTGAATGGTCGACGAACGAACCTAAACTTTTGGCTAAAATCACTCTCGAGGATCGTGCAGATCGTGTAGATCTGCGACCACCTTCGTGGCGTCGGACACTTGAGGGCCAATGGGGCATACCGACTGACGAATTCCTGTTTCAAGTAGATATCCGGCTCGAAACTCCCACGAAACAAAGAATACTGTCACCTATAGCCTCTCCGCACTACCCCATGGGATACATCTGCCCGGTTCTGCTGCCAAGGAGATACTTCACCGCACTTATCATCAAACATTACCAAGAAAGCTATGACCGCGTGGGCTTTGGACAAGTACCGGCATCTTTGCATAACGGATGCTGGGTTTTGCGAGGGCAAACCGCCGTCAGATGCGTCTTTTCGTACAGTTGTCGC
>NW_008751893.1:663751-664139 GCF_000715545.1 Opisthorchis viverrini | reverse complement strand
TACCATATGAACGAACCAACTGCACTCGTAAACCATTCGCATTCACCGCGGCGGACTGCTTGGAGCCTCTGTTAGTCAAACAAGGGCATGGCACCAATGTCTTCGGCACGAATACGACTGGGTGTTCTCCATACAGGAAGGAAGTCATCGTAGAGACAGAGGAGCTGATCAGTCTGCAGGTTCAATCCCCGCGCAAACCTATGGCTCGGGGAGTGTTGATTCCCCCTGTGAATCAACGGTGAACAAGGGTAACTTTTTCTGTTTTCTGACTACTCATTAATAACATGACTTACACCTGCTTATTATGACACCGTTTCGTTTTCCTGCTGCTCGTTTCCCCCCCGCTTTGTTCCCACTTAAGGTCTGCTTATCCCTTAATAAGTGATGT
>NW_008751893.1:659454-661825 GCF_000715545.1 Opisthorchis viverrini | reverse complement strand
ATGAATCCCAGAAAGCCAGGGACGAACTCAGGTCTCTGACATTTATTCTCACGTCTGTCCGGTGGTCTAGGAGCGGTGACTCGTGGACCCCATCAAATGGTCATCCTTGCACAGTCCGGCTGTCCAGCCCAGTCAAGCCCAATGCCTCTCGGCATACGAAGGCCCGTCTGTTTGTAGCGATCGCCTATGCTCCGGTATGCTGCGGTTCTGACGCCAAGAAAAATATTTTCTACCAAAAGTTACTCGTGATTATTCGTCAGGTAAGAAGCGCTGAAACAATGAAGACAGCACCGCAGTAAACCAATACTGCACTGGCAGTGCGCATCTGAGTAAAGCTTGGCAGAATATAAATGGAACTATGTTGGCTGCGTAAGGTGCTTTCCGTCCGACTTCTCCAATCCGACCACATAAATGCTGGATGGCATTGACGTCGCTATCCACGTTTGATGCCCAGAGCAGTGAGTACGATACCAAAACTTGAAAGGCTTAACGAGAGGCACGGAGAGTCTTCTGTCGACACCAAAAGCTTTGGATATGGAGTAGGCTTTTGCCACGCCCCATATCAACAGACACGACTACCTAATCCCATTGTAGCAGAGGTCAGTAGAACTTTAAATTAAGAAAAACGGTTCGATAGTTCACTTGCAAGCTGGCCACAATGCATATTTGCGTCGACCTCAGATGCAACAGCCGCCAGAACACCACTGTGCAGTTCACAACTCGTTGTTATTAATAATAATAATGTTCAGTTCAAACTTGTGGGTGGCATGATTATACGTTTACAGTCAGAATGAAGTATGACTGGGGTATTTGCGGGCAGTGCGGATTGCGCAAAAAGAGGACAATGTCATAAACGGTGGGCAATATTTGATAAAATAATAATAGGTTTATTCCCCAACTTGTAGGGAGCAATGTGTATGAGGTCTGAGTGGTTCAAAGATGAAGCCGGCTGGCATGAACTTAAACTGGAAACCATTGCTGGAAATGCGTGATCTTGGGCGGTTGGGCAAATGGCCAGGGTCACAGCGAGCAAAAGTGGAGTTGGAGATTGTATAATTTAAAGTGAGATCACATGGCGATTTTTGTCTCATGAATGTGGTTTATTCTGAAACTGAGTAAACTCACTGGTTTCACCGTTGTAGGGAAGTCAGGTGCAAAGGAAAGGCTGGACGGGGAGAGAGTGCTGACGTATAGGGTCAAACAAACACCGTATATGGAATTAAAGTTGTAGAAGTGGCAAGCCGAGATTGCGGCAGAAAACCAGGTTGCTCAAATTCGAACGAAAGTTTCACCGGGTTAGAATGGACTTGTTCCTAGAGGCGGTTGGGGACAGGTGGAAAATTTTCTCGTAGTTTCAACTGCAGGCTTAAGTAGGCAGGCGGTTGCAGTCGAGATCCTGGAAAAAATAGTTGCGGGAATGTCATTACACTTGGTATGACAGTGCCATGCAATCGTTGCACTGACATGCTTCGGTTTTTTGACAGTCCAGTAACGGTCGAGAGGGTACCGCGATCGGAGAAGTGATACACTGTTTCGTGACAAACGGTTCTGGGTGAGATGGAGGTTGACACAGAGAGTCGAGCATATGCAGGCTCACAGATAATTTCCCCTTCGTTGGGAGACCACGTTAGTGTGGACCGGGGACTAGCCAGATCGAATGAATAGCCGTTCTACGGGGCGTATGGGCCACTGCAGCCGAGGTTTGAAGCTTGGGGAGGCGGAGAATGAAGAGGCAATAGAATGAAAGCAGCAGCGTGTGGTGAGTGTCAGGAGGCATAAGATACAACGGTGTCAGTGAAAAAACTGAAAATGGATAACAAAAAACTAAAGGACCCAAGAAAGTTGGATACGTTTGCTGATCTAAAAATCGAGTACCAGTTGGGCTAGAGTAGGTGCCTAGTTTCAAGGTCAAATGTTCTAGAAACGTTTTTTACTATAGCCCACCCGTAGGTCTTTAACCATTTTTTATACTAGGTAACTATTTTTCCACCAGGGATCCCTAATTATCTGCGGTCACAGAGTTGAAAAGGTCTCGCTTCTTCAGTAGGCTTAATAGGTGTCAGTCCTTAACGCGTTTAACCTTCTCCTGCATACTCGTCCCTGACGACGTGCCGCTATTTGCCCACCAATTCAGTTATTCCTGAATATTACCTTTTCCACCAACTGATTTTTCGTCCCTGACCTGATGCGCCACTCATCGCAAAGTTTACACTGCTCTTCCTCAACCTACTTCGAAGTATTTCATTATGACACCGCTCCCGTCTTCCTCCTCTAAGCGGTTGCCAGACTCCGAATCCCCATCAATTATCTCCACAGTATATCCAAGGAGGCGGTTCACAGCCAGAAGACCCGGCTCCCAACCACCACATCT
>NW_008751893.1:654165-658939 GCF_000715545.1 Opisthorchis viverrini | reverse complement strand
GAACCGTCAGTGGGGCTTCATGGCCTTGGGCTATGGCGGGTGGCCACGGAAAGGTATGTGGGGGTGGTGTAGTGGGGTAAAAATGTATTAAGGCGGCTCGCAGCCAGAAGAGCCAGCTCCCAACCCCCACATCCATCGAGGCCGGCAAAACTGTACAACAGACAACCACAGATTGTTCAGTAGTCCTAACTGACATATCTTTGCTTCCGCAACCTGGCAGCACTCTCCCCTCACAACTACCAGTAGATTCTCAGGTCCTAAAAGACCTGGAAAATCTCAGAATCCATCTACACAATATGGAAAGTCTTCCTTGCGAACCATACAATCGGTTGCATGTTTCTTAAATCCTGATGTAACGTGTAATCCTACAAACTTAGTAAAAGCGTCTGTTCTAATTGACACGATTGCGTCAGAGATTTGTCAACGCATCAAATGTCGGCACCAGGTCCTAGTATTCAACGCACCTGATCGAGCTTGAGCACACCAAAACTGCCATCTTGACAGCATGTTGCGTGCTGGATACCGTGTGCACAGCTCGGCGGCTCCGAAAGTCGAAACCATCCATATGCTGCCCGATAATAATGCAATTCCGGGATGAAAAAGATGCTGCGCGTCTGCTAATAGCCCGGACTCTTCTCTCATCTACCAAAAAATTCAATCCCTTGAAACTTGAAGCTGCTCCTACATAATGCAAATATAGCTTGCCAAAAAGTCACCAGAACCTGTTGCATAGTCACCCATCAGTACCTGAGCTGAGGAGTGCAACGATGCCACAAAAAGCTGTCTGTTGGACCCAGGTCCTGTACCCCACGCTCATGAACATGAGCCCTCCACTCCTATCTCTGGGCATCTATAAATGATATCTCTGACCACGCCAACGAGATTGACTGCTGGTTTAGGAGATATGGTAACCAATCAACCCACACATGAGGCTGTGGTGGAGAATGATAGCACAGCTTCTCACTCTAGACCTCCTGACCTAATGACACTTCGTGTCTCCCCACCAAAGCGCTTCCTTGGACTCAGGCACCTGCTGTCCAAGCCTCGCACCGTAACCCCTTCTCCTGTACCAACTTCCCGAGCTTCTGCTCTTCGCCCTTCTGCAAACCTGACCAAACCCGTAATTCCTCATAAGCACATTCATAGCCCCTCTAGCCGTGCAACTCAGCTCCCTGGTAGGGCCTCTAAACCACAAATACCGTTACGTAATTCTAGACCCTGTCAAGTTCTGCCCTTCTGGAAACCTGCGTACTATATGCCTGGGATCTCTTTTCAGCAACTACTTACTACATCACAGCCTCCGCACCCCTCCGAAGCAACGTGCAGCCCCACCTCTACGACCTTTAGCTGAATCTCGACTTCCTACTCCAAACCCCCTTCAACTGCAGCCAACGCAGTGGATTTCTGCTCACTCACAACGGAGCTCACCCCTCCCAGAGAGTTTGATTATACCACTAACTTCCTCACCTCACCATGTCCCCTCTCCTCACCTTGCATCTCTTACCATAAACCTCTTATTCCATCTCCTCCAATCAGCACAGTTTGGTTACCCGTTCCCTCCGCCCCCTACGATTCGATGCTGAAGGCTCTACAAAACAGATCCACCCGACCTCTCGATGCCCCTGTCTTACCCTCTCATTCCCTGTCTCTTATACACTTCTCCTGCCCTTCCATCCCGCACGACCTAAATCCCGCTGTTTTTGTCGAGCTACCACACACGGTACCACTTCCTGACTACGTCGATTACATTATTACAAACGATTGCCCGACCCAGCCTGTTACTCTTTGTCCATGGAGCTCCTCCTCCCAAAATCAGTCCGTACCCTATACTGAGCCTGACCCAACACCTCCTGCTATGGGTTCAAACCCATTCGAACGACGATTTACCCATCTACAAACGGTACTGAATACTCCCTCCCAGACACCGGACCCCGTTTCATATAACCTAACCACCAGGTACTAGTCCCTCCAATGCACAGCCCCACCGTAAGTGAGGTCACAAAGTTCCTACTTAGTACCGTGTGCTCGCCAACGAGCTTGTCAATGATGTTATTCAATGCCCGCTCATTATTGTCCCAAATTCATAACCTCCGAGCGATTGGAGCCATTGCACGACCGAGTATCATCTGTGTGACTGAAACATGGCTCACAGATGAAACTCGTGACTCGGCTATCTTAATCCCTGGCTAGTACGCTTACCGCTTCGATAGGAAAAACTCAAGGGGCGGTGGCTGTGCTATCTATTCCAAGCCAGAACTTCGTGCAACCCTATTTGATGAATCTTCTCCGGAAGGGATTCCAGAGACAATTTGGGTATCCATAGAACAGACCAAATGACCTGTACTATTAATTTGTATCTATTTACAAACTCCCCCTGCCCTCCTCTATTGCTGATCTTTCCCGTATCATCTCCACTGCGCATGCCCTTCCACATCCATCTAAACATCTGTTGGGTGACTTCAACCTGCCGGAAATCTCCTGGTCCTCTACCACTGGCCCCGCCCGTTACACCTCGCTGCAAATTGGTGTGGAGGGCTGGTCCCCAATTGTACGTAGTCCCACTCGCGGCCCTTCATACTCTGGACCTAATATTCTCCGACGATGGCCATTTGGCTACAGCTGCAGTTGGTCCACGCTTCCCAGGAAGTGACCACTATGGTGTCTCTTGCAGCGTAGTTAGTTATGGCCAAGCTGCTCCCCTGAGTCCATCCATGTTTCATCTCCTCTCGCCGGATATTTTGCAAGGATTTTCGTCCACGTTGGCTTCCCAAGATTGGGATGACTTCTTCCTGTCGAGAAATACACACCGCGTCAGCGAAATCTTTCATCAAAACCTACTGACTGCTTTTCACCTTGTTTATCCTGTGAGGCGTTTCTACGCTAATAAACCCGGCCACGATAGGTTATTAAAAACCTTGGATGACAAAATACACCGGGCTAGTAGAGAACATCGGAAATCTCAGGATTTCTCACTGCTTATTCACATCAACAAACTCCCAGCTGACCGAGAATCCTTGCGGGTATCTCTCGATCCCGTCCTCATATCTCCCTTTCAATCCAAATTACTCAGCCGACTGTTCCGTAGGCGTTGCACCCTAAACAGCCATTCAATTACTTGTCTGCGTTCCGCAGACACTGGCCTCATCACTGATCCTGTAAAAATAGCAGACCATTTAAACGCTTACTTTGCCAGCTGCTACTCACCCTTTACTCCAAATATCAAACCAATTCCCACGGCTGTTTACCTCCAAAGTGTGAACGGCCAGGATAACCACCCGACTATCAGTGGCGTAAACATCTCCCTAGCTGATGTTTCTTCACTTCTTCTGAAGATTAAGGACTCTATTGTGCCAGGGGCCGATGGCCTTCTGTAGCACTTGTAAACTGCCCTTTTTCATGCTCAGTATCATCTTCTTTTTCCCCATCATTATCAGTCACATCGCTGTACAAAAGTTTGTTTTACTGAAATACAACCGCTACCGCCCGCTTGTTGGCTCCAACGTGACTTTGAAACTTTTGCTGAGTGACTGTTGTTGTGATCGGCGGTTGGCTATATTTAACCGCTGTTAACACTAAACGTGAACAAACATTTTAGCTACAAACACTGGACTAATATATTCACATTTGTGGAATGATATTTCGATCACCGGAGATCTGGAATACCAGGAACAGAATTATTCTTGGTGTGGTGGTTCAACAGAATACGGAAATACGGAATCTCATTTTGAACTGTGAGTTCAGATTTACTTGTATTTTCTACCTTGTGACCTTGTATCTGGCTTACATTAGTAATTTGCTCTGTTCACTAGAGGCTCTATAGGGCCGTTAGCCACTACAATTCGACCCCGTATCCTGAAACAAGGCGACCAAGGTATCGGAATCCTTCTATTAAATCTTTTCACTCATTCTATAAACTATGGAATCGTCCACTTCTAGTGGAAGAAATCTATAATCCTCCCCATTTTGAATCCGGATGTAGACAAACTCCTTCCAACTACAGGGGAATCCACCATACCTCCCTCCTACTGAGAACCCTTGAACGTCTGGTCAAAGGCCCGTTAATCAGGTTTCTCCTAGCTACAAACGCCATAGATGACTGACAGTACGGATTCCTATTTCAAAGATCCGTAAATGGCTGCCAGCTTCACTTCGGTGAGACCGTTACAACAGCCTACAGCGCTGGATTCTCCATTGTAACAGTCTATCTGGGCATACAGAACGCCTTCGACCAGGTACCCCACGCCTCCCTGCTACAAAAACTTAGTACCGTGGGCATCAATGGAAACTTATTTCAATGGTTCGCCTTCTACTTATCAGATAGAAGGCGAATGACGCAAATTGGGGACATACAATCATCTCCACTACCGATCATTAATGGAGTTATCCAAGGAAGTGTGCTAGGCCCCATACTTTTCTTACTGTACATCAATGATATCTTCGCCGCCATATTCCATGGTAGGGCTTCCCTCCTCGCGGACGATAGAAAAATCACGTACACATTCCTTTCCTCTGAAAAGGCCCTTCATTTTCGCCAGATTAAGCAAGATTTAGATTCATTGACCAGTTCCAGGTGCAAGAGCACGCAGGCTCAGCTCTTTAATACCGCGCTCCTGCCACCTCCAGACACAATGGTAGCAATCTTTAAGCTATGGGGATGACCAATCGTCGAATTCTGTCCCGCATTCTCCTCCCTTTACACCCAAAGTTCCAGACTCGCAATTGAAAGCGTCCAACGCTCATTTACGAAAAAGCTCTTTCCTCAATCAAACCTCTT
>NW_008751893.1:649902-653239 GCF_000715545.1 Opisthorchis viverrini | reverse complement strand
AATCCGGATGTAGACAAACTCCTTCCAACTACAGGGGAATCCACCATACCTCCCTCCTACTGAGAACCCTTGAACGTCTGGTCAAAGGCCCGTTAATCAGGTTTCTCCTAGCTACAAACGCCATAGATGACTGACAGTACGGATTCCTATTTCAAAGATCCGTAAATGGCTGCCAGCTTCACTTCGGTGAGACCGTTACAACAGCCTACAGCGCTGGATTCTCCATTGTAACAGTCTATCTGGGCATACAGAACGCCTTCGACCAGGTACCCCACGCCTCCCTGCTACAAAAACTTAGTACCGTGGGCATCAATGGAAACTTATTTCAATGGTTCGCCTTCTACTTATCAGATAGAAGGCGAATGACGCAAATTGGGGACATACAATCATCTCCACTACCGATCATTAATGGAGTTATCCAAGGAAGTGTGCTAGGCCCCGTTCTTTTCTTATTGCACATCAATGATATCTTCGCCGCCATATTCCATGGTAATGCTTTCCTCTTCGCGGACGAAAGAAAAATCGCGTACACATTCCCCTCCTCTGAAAAGGCCCTTCTTTTTCACCAGATTAAGCAAGATTTAGATTCATTGACTCGCTGGTCAAACAACACTGGCCTAAGCTTCGCCTCTGCAAAATCATGCCTAAAATCCTGCCGCTGCTCTCTCCAAACTGAACCTTTCAAAATTAATGGAAATCCTATCACCCATTCCATGGAGATCAAAGAACTCGGCCTTCGATACTCCTGTACATTTAGCTTTATCCACCTGGTATATTTCAACGTTGCAAGAGCGCCCAGGCCCAGTTTTTTAATACTGCGTTCCTGCCATCTTCCAGACACGATTGTTGCAACCTTTAAGCTATGCGTACGACCAATCGTCGAACTCCGTCCCGCGTTCTCCTCCCTTTACACCCAAAGTTGCAGACTCACAATCGAAAGCGTCTAACGCTCAATTACGGAAAACCTCTTTCCTCGGTAAAACCACCTCACTTACCGCTCCCGCTGTCAAATCCTAGGCCTCGAACCACTATGGCTCAGACGGTTAAAATTGAATCTAGCTCTAATACACCGTTTGCTGCATGAGAACGCTTTTATAGCAGAGGCTAGACCAAGCATAAACTCACAACCTCGCTATAGACCCCGCAACTCCTGCAATCTCGTAGCGTGTCCCCAGCTCGCACAAACCTACGCCACTACTTCTTTNAAATCTCAGGATTTCTCACTGCTTATTCACATCAACAAACTCCCAGCTGACCGAGAATCCTTGCGGGTATCTCTCGATCCCGTCCTCATATCTCCCTTTCAATCCAAATTACTCAGCCGACTGTTCCGTAGGCGTTGCACCCTAAACAGCCATTCAATTACTTGTCTGCGTTCCGCAGACACTGGCCTCATCACTGATCCTGTAAAAATAGCAGACCATTTAAACGCTTACTTTGCCAGCTGCTACTCACCCTTTACTCCAAATATCAAACCAATTCCCACGGCTGTTTACCTCCAAAGTGTGAACGGCCAGGATAACCACCCGACTATCAGTGGCGTAAACATCTCCCTAGCTGATGTTTCTTCACTTCTTCTGAAGATTAAGGACTCTATTGTGCCAGGGGCCGATGGCCTTCTGTAGCACTTGTAAACTGCCCTTTTTCATGCTCAGTATCATCTTCTTTTTCCCCATCATTATCAGTCACATCGCTGTACAAAAGTTTGTTTTACTGAAATACAACCGCTACCGCCCGCTTGTTGGCTCCAACGTGACTTTGAAACTTTTGCTGAGTGACTGTTGTTGTGATCGGCGGTTGGCTATATTTAACCGCTGTTAACACTAAACGTGAACAAACATTTTAGCTACAAACACTGGACTAATATATTCACATTTGTGGAATGATATTTCGATCACCGGAGATCTGGAATACCAGGAACAGAATTATTCTTGGTGTGGTGGTTCAACAGAATACGGAAATACGGAATCTCATTTTGAACTGTGAGTTCAGATTTACTTGTATTTTCTATTTTCGAACGTTTTTTGGAAGAATTGGCGGGCACGGAAGAATGTTCGCCACCAAGTGGACCCGCACATCCGATATGAATACCTGACCGGAGTTCGGTTGGTTTCAGCCGCAACTAAAGATAGGATTTCGCCGTTGACGTGCATGTTTAGCCGGAATGCGAGCAAGATTTTGAAGCTTACTGTATCTAGGACTCCATCATAGGCCAGTCGACGTGATTTCATGTAAGTGAATTTATCCTTTTTTTCGAGGCGTATTGTGAAACTGAGCTGGGAAGACTGGTTGTAACTTCGTCAAAAGCAACATGGTCAAAAAATAATAAATTTGTCTGGCTAGTGATGAATCGCAACGCTGATTAAAGTAAGGTTCAATTTTTCTTTGGGTAAGCGTCACTGATGGCTGTAGTATTTGACAAAGTGCTGCAGCGCAGGGCTTTGGCTTGTAGGACGGTGGCTAAATCAGCCTACACTGGAATAACGCAAACTGCTTCAGGTACTACGCCGTTAACCACCGGTTCAAAAACGAATTTTTAGTCCGCATTGTTCTCCGATTCTGTTGAGCGTGAATAAATAATTCGCGACTGAGCGTCGTCGTTTTAGAAAATGATGTACTAGTTCTTAATCCTGAAGCCGCATCCCAAAAGAAAAGAGGCACATCGCTTGCGGTGATCGGTGGTACACACTCGAATTCCTTTCTTTGAGGCAAACATAGTAAGGAGCGGCTTGTGATCCGTCAGTAAAAACATTTTAGGGAACTCTGCTTAAAAACATGATCGTCAAAGCTTCTTCCTATATCTGATTGCATTTGCGTTCGGTTGCTGTGAGACATGGTCCCATCTACAGTGGATTTCTGGATAACATCGCAAAACGCATACAAAATCAATACACTAATTCATAAATTGATGCATACGATGACAAATCGGTTTCGAGTAGTGGATAGTCGGAGGCGTGAAGCAAGCTTGAACTCAGTATGGACTTGACAGTCAGCGATTCAATTTCAGGTAGCAAGAGCGCCCAGGCCCAGTTTTTTAATACTGCGTTCCTGCCATCTTCCAGACACGATTGTTGCAACCTTTAAGCTATGCGTACGACCAATCGTCGAACTCCGTCCCGCGTTCTCCTCCCTTTACACCCAAAGTTGCAGACTCACAATCGAAAGCGTCTAACGCTCAATTACGGAAAACCTCTTTCCTCGGTAAAACCACCTCACTTACCGCTCCCGCTGTCAAATCCTAGGCCTCGAACCACTATGGCTCAGACGGTTAAAATTGAATCTAGCTCTAATACACCGTTTGCTGCATGAGAACGCTTTTATAGCAGAGGCTAGACCA
>NW_008751893.1:649213-649892 GCF_000715545.1 Opisthorchis viverrini | reverse complement strand
CACTTTATGCATTATTGAATAACTCAACTGCCATATTTTATCCAGCCGGGTTGAGCCGGACCAGTTAAGCAGCTCAATCATTTTGAACGAGCAAACAGGAAACGGCCAATGTGAGGGGTGAGTCGCAGAAGCAAATGAAACTTCACTTGCCTTTTCAGATATGTGAGTAGAATGGAGATGTTCAGAGCCTGTGTACTATGGCTAAACGACGATGAAGCATTGATGTGAATCGCCTTGTCAAGTAGAGGCGCGCAGTGTTAGCTTCAGACCCATCAGTTGATATGCGTGCACTGCGAGCGTTCGGGGGGTGCAGAATGGTTCTTGGCGAGGAACTAAGGCTTCGGTTTGGCTGAGGTTAGTTGAATCCAGCTGAAGAAAAGCACCAGATATTGAATAGATCTGACAAAATTATTCAGGGATGGGACCAGGATTGAAGAACTAGGAATAATTTGGCTGGGTACAAGTGCTTAAGACTGGAGGAAGGAAACACACTCAGATCAGTGGAGACTGGCCTGGTGACAATTACGATAGCAGGCGCTATGAAATCTGCAACACACCTACGCTTCAGACAGCGGAAGCAAACGTAGTTGCAGGAAGTTCAAGTCTGCATAAGGGATAGACAGATAGATAGACAGACAGGTAGATAGATCGATAGATGGATAAATAGATAGATAGATAG
>NW_008751893.1:634370-648645 GCF_000715545.1 Opisthorchis viverrini | reverse complement strand
TCTTCAATCCTGGTCCCATCCCTGAATAATTTTGTCAGATCTATTCAATATCTGGTGCTTTTCTTCAGCTGGATTCAACTAACCTCAGCCAAACCGAAGCCTTAGTTCCTCGCCAAGAACCATTCTGCACCCCCCGAACGCTCGCAGTGCACGCATATCAACTGATGGGTCTGAAGCTAACACTGCGCGCCTCTACTTGACAAGGCGATTCACATCAATGCTTCATCGTCGTTTAGCCATAGTACACAGGCTCTGAACATCTCCATTCTACTCACATATCTGAAAAGGCAAGTGAAGTTTCATTTGCTTCTGCGACTCACCCCTCACATTGGCCGTTTCCTGTTTGCTCGTTCAAAATGACTGAGCTGCTTAACTGGTCCGGCTCAACCCGGCTGGATAAAATACCTGGCAGTTGAGTTATTCAATAATGCATAAAGTGCAATTATGGCTGCTTGGTGGCTTGTTACCCTGCATATCTGATAGCATGCACGGGGAAGGAAAACCTCGAGTGGTGGACGGGGGTGCGTTCGTACACCCGCCACCCATCTAGTAACATGGGTGTATCGCTCATCGCCGGTGGTTGCGAACCCAGTCTATAATTCAGGAAAACCAAAAAGGAGCATCGTTTTGTTTGTCTGTAGCTGGATTAGACTTATTCCGGTTGTCACTTATCTTGCAGCACTTGGAAATGCAAGTAAATGACAGCTGTCCTTTTGTTTTAATATATATATGCATATAATAGCCTGAGGGTACTATGTAAGGCTAACCTCGACGTGCAAAGCGTGGCCATCGTCGTCTCATTCTGGCGCGCCATCCCAAATCCACTTCATCATCCAAACATAGCACGCACGCTCTTCCCTCTAGTTGCCTACAACGACCGTGCGCACAAAATGCAAATAACTTACTATTTCCTTATTACCAATGCACAATAGATGTCTAGCCGTGCAACACTCGCTGTCCGGAGCTGAGAGCATCAACCCGGCGACTGGTGATCCCTACTATAATCTTCATGTTAAGTTGAAGTAGTAGGTCCCAGTTAAGCTACGGTTTTCATCCATTATCTGAGAAGCTATTGCTTCACCACTTTTTACATTACTGCTGTCACAGCTCACATTAACCCTCTCTTTTGTACAACGGAGACCCTATGTTAGGATTCTAGCTACCTCGACGACAAAGTTCATAATAATAATGTTTATTTCCCAACTTGTGGGTGGCATACCTTCGGGCATGATCATGCGTTTACGGTCAGAATGGGGCATGTGACTGGGGGATTTGCGGCTAGTGGGGATTCCGAGAAATGGGGGCAACGTTATGAACAGTGAGGAGTATTCGATGAAATAATGATAACAGGTTTCTTTCGCAACTTGTAGGGAACAATGAGCATGAGGTCCGACTAATTCGAAGACTCAGGCGGTTGACATGAACTAAAACTGGAGAACCACTGCTGGCTACGAGTGACCTTGGGCGGTTGTGTAAATGAGTCTCAAAAATATGGTGCAATCTGAGAACAAGCAGACTCACTGGTTGCATTGTTGTAGGAAAGTTAATTGCTGGGGTTAGGTTGGATGAGGACACATAGGTGGTTGGATTCGAACGAGAAGTCCAACAGGTTGAAATGAATGTCGTGGTGAAGTGGGATCGTTTTGGGGGAGTAATGGAACAGTTGCGGGTGTGCTATCAAACTGAGTATGGCATTGCCGTGCCATCATTGGCCTGACATGCTTCAGTTTTTGGACAACCCCGTGATGATCGTCGCAGTTGAGGTCATTCAGCTGGGGGTGAGTAATTCATTGAGCAGCGGTATTCATTTCAGCCTGGTTGGGGAAACAAGCTGGAACGAAACCGATAAGGGATTGTAGGTTGTTTTGGTCCGCTTGGTGATCCCGGAGCTGTAGATCATAGGCCAGGTGGAGTGGAGATCAGCTAACCAGGTCGTCAAAAGCCGGCATTTCCGAAGCTCAAAGATTGGGAAGATGATGGGACAAGAGGAGATTCGCAAAACAAGGTGAATTTGTGGGGATATAAAATGGGATGAGATGCATTAATAAACACAAAGTAAAAACCAACTTGACGCCTGCTGCAATTAGGGTGATGGCAAGTGATTATATGGAGCAGGAACTAGATAAATTTGTACTTAAAAGGCTAGCGACCAGGGGCTGAGTTTGCTAACATACGATATTACATTGCAAGTCGTCTAGTAAAAGCCGATAAAAGCGCGTAGTGGTGTGGTATGGGAGTCAGATGCACAAAGGCTGGCGGGAGTAAACTCCTAAAATAGCTGGCTGATCAGGTGTTGGGTTATACCTGGAGAAAAAGTGTGTTAGTCCCCGGAGCACCGCTATCAGCTCTAATCTGTAGATGTTGCATAGGAATAAAGACTTTCGTGTCTACCACCGGGAGCGGCGAGTAGATGTATTCTCTGTTTGGATGACGAAATGGGCTTTGGTGCGGTGTAGCTTCTGTTATGACGGAAGCAGATACAACCATGCTCGTCGATGTAGGCCATGGGCATTGCAGAGTATCTTCGGGCTATCCCAAGTGAACTTTTACTCTTATTGTTTTTTTACAGATGAGAGGCCAGTTTCTTTCCATCTGTGGTTTATGGCATTGCCAGTTGCATGACTCAACCGAGACGAGCCCAATACCAGCATCAAACATAAGTCAACAGTACCTTTTTGATTTCCTGAATTTAGAGGCCAGACTCAGAATCACCGGCGATGGGTGATGCACCCGTGCTACTGGAGGGGTGGCGGGTATAAGAACGCACCATGGTGCAACGTAAAAGGGCGACCCTCCCTGCAGGGCGTACCCGTCCACCACACGAGGTTTTCTTCCCTCGTGCATGCTACCAGATCTGCTAGGTAAAAAACCATCCAAGCAGTCATAAATACTCCGGCTAACATTTTTCGGTGTGTGTGGGAGTGCTTAGTGGAAGAAATCATCAAATGGATATGTATATAAGTGCAGAATGCGCTCTGAAAATAAAATGAAGAAAAAAACCGACTTTGGTTTGTTTTTTATCAGTTAGAGTTGGACTGAAAGCACCAGTTACTAGACAGAGCTGATAGAGTAATCCGGAGTAGGGACTCGACTAGGATGAGGCATAAGTTGACTGGGTAGGAGAAATCAACCAGGCCGGTAACACAGCATAGTTAGAATTAGTAAGCGATTAAGTCGTGCGGTGATTTGGGAAAGAAATAGCTAATTTTGGTTTGGTTTTTGTCAGTGGAGTTTGGACGAGAACAATAGCTGCTAGATAGATTTTATACAGTAGTCCGGTGCAGGAACTAGACTAGTGCTAGGTGTAAGTTGGTACGGAGAAGAAGGAAAAATAGAAAACAACCAGGCCAGTAACGCTGCATGTTCTGATCAAGTTGGCATTTTGGTCCTTTATTTGCTCAAAGCGGGTCAAGAGGATGGGAAAAAATGACAACAGGATCCCTTACTTGTCCACTACCTATAACATCGCTAAACTCAAATGCGCACTGGACCCGATTCGTAGAGGAGGTCGGAGGGTAGTTTAGTATTAAGTAAGGCGGCAGCAGTTTCACATGTAAGGAATTTGTATACAGACTGAGAAAAAGCATGTTGATGCGTGATGCTTCGCAGCTGCTCAGGAACGCTGTTCCAGATGCGAGCGTAATAAACTAGAAAGAAGTAGTGGCGTAGGTTTGTGCGAGCTGGGGACACGCTACGAGATTGCAGGAGTTGCGGGGTCTATAGTGAGGTTGTGAGTTTATGCTTGGTCTAGCCTCTGCTATAAAAGCGTTCTTATGCAGCAAACGGTGTATTAGAGCTAAATTCAATTTTAACCGTCTGAGCCATAGTGGTTCGAGGCCTAGGATTTGACAGCGGGAGCGGTAAGCGAGGTGGTTTTACCGAGGAAAGAGGTTTTTCGTAATTGGGCGTTAGAAGCTTTCGATTGTGAGTCTGCAACTTAGGGTGTAAAGGGATGAGAACGCGGGACAGAATTCGACGATTGGTCGTACGCATAGCTTAATGATTGCAACAATCGTGTCTGGAAAATGGCAGGAGCGCAGTATTAAAAAACTGGGCCTGTGCGCTCTTGCTACATGAAATTGCACCGGTGACCGTCAAGACCATACTGAGTTCAAGCTTGCTTCACGCCTACGACTATCCACTACTCGAAACCGATTTGTCATCGTGTGCATCAGTTTATGAAGTTTTGTGTTGATTTTTTATGTTTTCCGATGTTAGCCAGAAATCCACTGTAGGTGGGACCATGTCTCTGACAGCAACCGAACGCAAATGCAATCAGATAGAGTAAGAAGCTTTGGCGATCATGTTTTTAAGCAGAGTTTCCTAGAATGTTCTTACTGACGGATCACAAGCCGCTCCTCACTATGTTTGCCTCAAAGAAAGGAGTTCCAGTGTGTACCACCGATCACCGCAAGCGATGTGCCTCTTTTCTTTTGGGATGCGGCTTCAGGATTAAGAACTAGTACATCATTTTCTAAAACGACGACGCTCAGTCGCGAATTATTTATTCACGCTCAACAGAATCGGAGAACAATGCGGACTAAAAATTCGTTTTTGAACCGGTGGTTAACGGCGTAGTACCTGAAGCAGTTTGCGTTATTCCAGTGTAGGCTGATTTAGCCACCGTCCTACAAGCCAAAGCCCTGCGCTGCAGCACTTTGTCAAATACTACAGCCATCAGTGACGCTTACCCAAAGAAAAATTGAACCTTACTTTAATCAGCGTTGCGATTCATCACTAGCCAGACAAATTTATTATTTTTTGACCATGTTGCTTTTGACGAAGTTACAACCAGTCTTCCCAGCTCAGTTTCACAATACGCCTCGAAAAAAGGATAAATTCACTTACATGAAATTACGTCGACTGGCCTATGATGGAGTCCTAGATACAGTAAGCTTCAAAATCTTGCTCGCATTCCGGCTAAACATGCACGTCAACGGCGAAATCCTATCTTTAGTTGCGGCCGAAAACAACCGAACTCCGGTCATGTATTCATATCGGATGTGCGGGTCCACTTGGTGGCGAACATTCTTCCGTGCCCGCCAATTCTTCCAAAAAACGTTCGAAAATTCCGCCCGTTAACAGCCTTGCAAATGCCAATAAAGTGGTGAAAAGTTGACAACTTTTCAAGTGCTTAGTACGATATGGATGATGTATCAGATAGAGGCTGCCAACTCACGTCACCCATCCTTAGTTTTACATCCCAATTATTTCTGCAACCATAGTTTGTACAAGGAAATATTTGACATAAAGCCTCTGCGTTTGATAGTGTTCATCTGAATCACAAATGTCAATCCATACGGCAGCAGTGTTGGTAAAATTCGCTTGGACGTAGCCAATGCCAACAACGGGTGCGGATTCCATGTTTCAATTGCTGTCAATTGCTTTGCATACTGTGTCCATGAAAAAGAAATAAAAGTGTGTGGAAGAGCTGGTTTCTTCAATTGTTCTCTGCCATATTAGATTTGGAAATACTGTCAAAACAACCTGACCAATAATTATCCCTTGTATCCGCAAAATATGAAAGTGTGATTTAGCCATTCGTGTGTGTGAAGATGTTTTCTATCCTTACCGCAAGCCCCTCCAAGCAAAGCCAAGGAAGCGGCCACAGCTAGTAATTTTTTACGGTTTTTAGCACACACTGTATTGGTTGTGCGGTAAAACGTTCTCCTTCATCGTGTACTGACCGCTTGATAGTGCCATTGAAAGAATCAGGGATTTCATGAGCAAAACTAGCAGAAAATACAATGGACTGGCCAATGCTTTGAAGTTCTGGCACAAGTTTCATAGACTGGTATGGTCTTTTGAAGGCACGTATGGCTCAATCAGGAAACATTACGGATAAGCTGAACAACCTGCTGTCCATCATAGTGATTATGGCAGTTGTGGTACCGTCAGTGTGACTCCTTGTTTGTGTGCATGGACAGCTTCTTAAATGGATAGTTTGGGTAAGACAACTAGGGTCGCCGTGGTATTTGGGCTTGGCCAAGGAATCGTGACAAATTCAGTCCGTTGACGGCTCATGTTGGTTTTCTGCTGCCATTCGAACGAGGCTAACAGACAGCCACTTCTACATTGGGGCAAAAATAGGAAGCGCTAAAATGTCTGCTTGAAGGCACGATGGTTTTAGTAAGACTGCGGCCAGAAATAAAAAGGCACATTGCGCCGGCAGGCAGTGCTGTTTTTTGAGCCCAGATTAAAAGGTAGTCAACCCTCAACCTCGAAAAGGGTTACCAAGGAGATTACGAAAATTTTGGGTGCTGTCGGTGCCACTCGCCCCCCAGGGTGGGGACCGCGTGATCTCCACTGCGCCTGGTTGGTGATTTGCAAGATGTGCCCGCTAATGGATGCCAGTGACGGCCTGGTTGGTGATTTGCAAGATGTGCCCGTTAATGGATGCCTTCTTGTCACTTTATATCCGGATTGTCTGAATGAAAGTTCAGGGGTGTAGGCACCTCGAGATGACTGTAGTAAGTTAATTCCAAGTCCCCTCCGTGTCCACTTTTCTTCCTTTTTCGCAATGAGGTATCCAAATAAATAATGGTTGTACGGCATTGAAGAGCCTTTGTTGAACACTAATGACGTGACTTCCATTATGCTCACTGGGCTAGGAAGTGACCGAAATGACAATTAGGTGAGACATATGCGGAGAGGCGGGCAAGCCGCGTTGAGGGAATGAATTATGTAGATTCGGGTTAATCGAGCTCTTGTTTACAAAGGCGGGAGTAATGTCACTTCGGCGGTTTATGTTACTTGAATGTGGGTTGATTATTATTTGTCCCTGGACAGTGAGATTTGGTACACCTTGCAGTCCCCAGGAAGATTGTCGGCATTATCAGACAAAAAATAGATTGCGTGAGGTGTAGCTATCTTTATAACTTGTTAGTGATATTGTCTTCTACTAGAAGTAATTTCAGAAGTTGAACAATACTAACGATAACCGGTTATGTATGGTGGCTACCTGAGACACTAGTACGATTGAATAATACACGAAAAGAAAAGAGACTTATCGAGTTCTTCGTCTGATAAGTTATAGCAAATGCAGCCGATGTTTGTAGGACGCAGTTGAGTTGAATGCGTGTCTTGACCCAGCGTGTTGAAATATGGCCTGTTTCTTGTCGTTTAAATTCCAAAACCACATCGTGGCCAGAATTTTCCTGCACAGCGATTCGAGCATGGGTTTGAATTGACTCTGGTCAAGTCTCTGTGTGAAGTGACGAGCTTTAGCATCCTGCTGTCGTCGCTCCGCATATGTATAAGTTTACGTTTTGAGTGAGGATGCGCTTGCATCGTTTGTCTTAGGATAAGATTCCAATGATCTTGGTTAGTCGTGTGGTGAATGTTCATGGCATAATCAAACAAAAGTGAAACAGTGGGTGTGTACGCGTTAAGTAAATTACGTGAGTGGTTGAAGGTAAACATTGGTGAGGTAGTAACCTAACCGTGAAAGCAGTTGAAGACAGAGGTTGACGAGATGGCAACCAAACTCTGTTAAAGCGGTTGAAGCTAAACGTTGAAGAGATGGAAACCAAACACTGGTTGAGGATAAACTTTGACGAAATGGCAACCAACGGGCTGTTCCATTCGAATATTATATGCATGAGTGCAGCAGTGTAGATGGGTTGGAATACTTTGGATGAAAGACTAGTTGGTTGTGCTCAAATTTAATTGAACTAGGCAAAAGAGAGCTCCATAATAGCCTGAATTAGCTAGCAGCCTTCAACACGTGTGCCTGAGAGGTGGAGGCTTTCCAACAGTTGCTGAATATCTAAAAAGTGTCGGTTTAAAAATGCGATTAGTTTAGCCGATCGCTTTTTCAGAAGGGAGCACCTAGTTTGTGAGGCTGTTATTGCGGGTGAGTATGGGATGGCAACAGTTTATGAGGCGGACGATGGATATGCCGATTCTATTATGCTACGTGGTATCAGAAGCAGAAGGGAGGTGAAATTGGCAATTGGTGCTCTGAATGAGTAGATATGACACCAAGTACCCAATCACCAGATATTCACTACCTCTGTGTCCATGGGTGCGCGTTTGAGGATCCATGAAATCCTTGGATTTTTGGACTCAGGCCTACACCGGCTGATCTCATGACTGACCAGTATAACCACTCTCTCTAACTTTGCCGCAACCCACAATGCGCGTGCTAACTGAATACCGGTATCCAATCATCGGTGCACAAAAGTCCCCCTCGTTAACGTCGGTGGGACTAATTGGGTGAGTAATAAACTAACCTTTATAACATTAAGACTCCAGTTCAGCATGGACACCGATCGGGAATTGTGGACAACAGGATTTGTTACGCGTCCGGTGAGACAACCACAACGAATTTGTTTAATAGGGTTTCCGATGACATTACGAAACATGAGCACGAGATGTATTTGAGTATATATTTTTCTTCTCAGAATCCCTGTCGAAAGAAAGCGGCCTCCCAAAAACAAGGACTACATTTACTACACATTACGTTTGTACCGATGCAACCAACAAATAGAAACACAACTCGCCAAAGATGATCGTGCATTTTTCAGGCTTAGGCTTGACAGACGGACGGCATGTATGGAGGTGAAAAACCGCCGTTGGTGGTTAGATTATGCTATCAGGCACAATTGAGACATCATGTTCACCGGCCGGCGTAGATAATGGCCTGGTGTTTACTACGAGCATGCAAAAATAAATGACATCGTGTACACTTATGGGCATGACGGACCGTCGTTTGCCATTGGATTAGACTGGGGTGCAAAGCTGAGGTCTCCAGATCAGCGTCGCACATTGAAATGGGTCCGACAGTTGCAAGAAGTAGCCAAAGTAGACGACAACGCATGCTGTTATCACGATGAACGGCATTGGTTGGTCCTGTTGACCGCCAGTGTAGTTGGGCATGGTTGCGTTTTCTCACTAAAGCGCGCGTTTATTTCCAATGAGAGATACCGTTTTGTCGTCGATTACCAAGGAGCAGTTCCATAACGCCTCACTGTCTACTAACTAGTCGTGCGCGTCAGGGAATGGAGATTACCCACAAAGGTACGTAGTGCGTCAAATTTTCCTTCATCAGTAGGCTGAAAGGTTGGTGGGCTCCCGGAAGAATATTTTTGCAGAATTTCTCTGAACGAATTCATCAGGTTTGCTACTTTTGACGCACTTAAAAGTTAATCTACTTTTTTCTGGGTGAAATCTGCAATGGGTATTCTGTGGATGTTATCTCACTTGTAAAGGAAAATGCGAGATGCTAAAATAAGCTAAACTGTCTATAAAATGCACATTGGTAGCGGTCGATGACCTTGAAATATCGCTCACTTAAACAAATCGCCAAAAGCGCCCTATCACCAAAACGCGCTGACGGATTAGACCAACTCCCCGTAAATGTCGCAACTCCAATACCACATAGCGTCGCCTAAAATTGTTTGAGTGTACTTCTAGTGAGCGGCATTCACATAATCGGTCTCGGCAGAATTTAGCCGGAAGTAGGATATCACTTATGCTCGCTCGCCGCTGTTTCATCCAAGTCGAAGTGCAAGACGGAACGCTTCGATGATACTCCCAAGTGTGCACTTCAGAACTCTAAATGGAAAGGGCCGATGGAACAGATCTTGTAAAGGGTCCTGCTGGCACATCGACTGACACCAAGCTCTAACTCGCCTAACTGAGTACCGCAAGCACAAGCACTGCTTCGATGAAAGATTCGAACTCCACATGATACCATCGGGCCGGGGAAAATGCAATGGAGTCACCGCAACAGTCGATGAAGCTCCAGTTCAACTAGCACCAGCAGTGTGCTCCTTCGACGAGGAGAGTGGCACATAATCGGCCTCCGCAGAATTTAGCCGCAAGTAGGATATCACTTATGCTCGCTCGCCGCTGTTTCATCCAAGTCGAAGTGCAAGACGGAACGCTTCGATGATACTCCCTAAGTGTGCACTTCAGAATTCTAAATGGAAAGGGCCGATGGAAGAGATCTTGTAAAGGGTCCTGCTGGCACATCGACCGACACCAAGCTCTAACTCGCCTAACTGAGTACCGCAAGCACAAGCACTGCTCCGATGAAAGATTCGAACGCCACATGATACCATCGGGTTGGGGAAAATGCAATGGAGTCACCGCAACAGTCGATGAAGCTCCAGTTCAACTGGCACCATCCAGCAGTGTGTTCCTTCGACGAAGGACGGAGAGTGGCGGTTTGTTACTTTAACAGCAGGTACCCTGAGTGGACTCAAGGACATCCTTCGGTAGCGCGGCAAATTGTTTTATGAGGCTAAGGGTGGCCCACTTAGATATACCTGTCAACACAAACCATATCCGGCAGATAATCGTGCATATCCTGCTGACCCGACCGAGTGAGTTGAGTTTAGAGATACTTCTGGGCACAACTGTTCTCGACTCCATCGCTTAAAACCTATCAGCCGCTCCGTTAGAGACCCAGCTCGAGCAATGATTTTGACCGCGACGCTGGACAGACAGGAATCTGTAGCGTGACCACTGCAAGCAAAACTCCCGCCTTCGAAGCTAATTGAGCGAGCTTCAGGGATGGGATTCCGAACAATACCGCTAAACTGCTCGTATTTAGGCGTTTCCATGGGGTATCGTCGCCTCAGAAGAGACCTATTTCTTACTTATGCCCCGTTTGAACGAAGCCTGGCCAAGTAGTTTTTCATCATTGAACCAGCAAAAACGACGGGGACCCGGTAAGAGGATTTTCAAGCTCAGAACGCACATATTCAAAGTGTTTCTCATTTCGGGTAGTAACTACGTGGACTGACCTTCCTCCGACGGTTGTCCACGCTCCTTTAAGAACCCAAGTAGGCACTTTTTTATGCGAACCCTCGCACTAGCAAGCATACTGCCTTGCGCTGAGAAAATAAAGAGCAATGCTACACCCTTTTTTCAGGCACTTGCGCTGAGAAAATAAAGAGCAATGCTATACCCTTTTTTCAGGCGAACGACAGCCGCTGAACGTAAGAACAAAACCGATCCAGGAAATTTGGGCTAAAGCCTCGTTCCTGTGTACCAATCCGTGAATCCGTGCCTGGCTCAAGCTCTGATTGGCCGAAACCATGGAACCAACAGTCAATTGTGATCCGCCGGGTGCCGGTTGCCAATGCCGCATCCGGGAGGCGGCGGAGTTCCTGGTCGGTGTCGCCGCATATATTTTATGTTTGACGCGTTGTACATGCGTTTTAAACATGTTTTTGGGGGCTGATGCTATTACCACAACGTCCTCAAGCTCTGATTGGCCGAAACCATGGAACCAACAGTCAATTGTGATCCGCCGGGTGCCGGTTGCCAATGCCGCATCCGGGAGGCGGCGGAGTTCCTGGTCGGTGTCGCCGCATATATTTTATGTTTGACGCGTTGTACATGCGTTTTAAACATGTTTTTGGGGGCTGATGCTATTACCACAGCATCAGAAACAGTTTATCGTGAGTTTGTCACATACAAATTGGACCTGCATGATAAGTACCCCATTTTCGACTGTATAGTTATACGTAGTCGCTGAATGGTGCTTTAGTTATCACTGATTTGTGTAGACAACACTCCCCTCACATGCATGTAGAGACTGTGTAAGTCGCCGGGGATTATATTCTAAAAAGCGTTAAACCTTACACGAAGACGGAGTGCGACTGGAACAAACACCTAAAAACGCTTTTGCAGTGCATATAAACCAATTCAGAGTTATATTTATTATTAAAATCCTTCGTAGCCTTTAGTGAACTCCTCATAAGTCACAAAATGAACCGAGAAGTTGTGGTAATAGTGATATTCGCTTTTGGGCGCTACTACACGTTGTGCACCTTTAGCGGTTGCTTTGTTGGGAATGGTACTTTGGGAGTACCAAGGTACCCAACAACGCTTCAAAAAAGCGTCACACCGTACGCAAAGACGGAGAGCGACTGGAACAAACACTTAAAAACGCTGTTACAGCGCAAATAAACCAAATTAAGTTTTTTTATTATTAAAATCCTACGGAGTCTTCAATAAACTCCTCATAAGTCACAAAAATGAAAAGTCGAAAAGTTATGGTAATAGTGATATGGGGGAATGTCCTTAACATAATCCAACGCGATGTATTCTCAAACGTCAAGCAAAAGTGAGCGTGCGCACCGACCTTGAAGCCTGATGAAGACTTAAAGCCAGTGAAATGGCAGGGACCCAGAAACTTGGGAATGGGGATGATTTAATCTGGTTTGGTTCCCGGAAACCTGTGAGCAAATCAATTAAGGGTCAGATTGATTCTGCAATCCTCAGTTAAGAAAGATAATTCGACCGCAGGGCCAAGCACTCTTGACAACAGTTCTCGTGGCCACCTGCTGCCACGCAGTTAGGCCCTCGAACCGGAATAGAGCTTTGGATAGTTACCCTTACACCTATGGTTTCGGAGGTTCATGACTGCATATGATCTTTCACATGTTGTTTCATGTCAGCGAGCTCCTGGTCCTGATAGCGTTACGCTTCCATTGTACATGGAAAAGGGTGAGGCTTTCAGTCGCTTGTCTACGCCGTTTGCATGCATCTGGGAGATGGAGACAACTGGGTAGAGGCGGTGATAATGTTCATATTGAAAAAGGAGTACCTATTGAGTGCGATAACCACGGGGAGATCCGCTCGACTCTACTAGTAACGAGACAGTTAGCACCAATTTTCCTTTGTTGCCTTATGCTTGTTCGTGTAATAATGACTTCAGGACTTCAACATGGATTCTGGTCTGTTGGGGTATGCGTTGACCAAGTCTACACATTCCACCAGGTGCTAGAACAATGCCACTCGCATAAAAGACCCATAATATTATTACTGAATTTCCAAAACGCATTCCACTCATTTGACAGGTTTGTTCTCTTGGACAAGCCTGCTCAGCAACTAATCTCCGGATGTTTCGGAGTATTATAAGCTCCTTGTATTCTTGGGCGTCTGAGCGTGTGAGGGTATATTGAGAGCTCCAGAAGTTCCTGTACACAAAGTGCTTTCCGTCAAGGATGTCTAATCTGCATTACTACTAACCTTTGTGATCGATGAGGTAATGAGACGAATGCTGGCTTTTCAGAATTCTGGTGTTCACATAGCTGTCGTTAAAAACCTTATCGATCAGGAAAATCTAGGTGACTTCGTTCACGTCTTCGATGAGAAAAGGCTCCTGTTCTTGGATGAACTTACCAAAGTCATTCCGTCCTTCGGCATACACTTTTCACCCACAAAGTATAAGGTCTCGCTTTCGGACATGCCGTCACCAAATACGCCATGTATAATCCAGTGAGGAGTACTCAACCTTGTAGCATTTTACGCATCTCGGCAGTTGTATCAGTTTAGGTTGCTAATTTGCGACACCTATGCAGGCAAACGGGCACATTCTCACACGTGAATGTCGGGCTTAAGTGCAGGCTTTCTTGTTGTATGGCTGTGAGACGTCGCCTGTTCAAAAGGGCGAAAATGTGGCTCCTTCGGGTCTTTGACATAGCTCGTGTAGTCTGTTGATGGAGAATCATAAACGAACTGATCAGAGGACTAATGTTCAGTTGTGCAACGAGGGTTTCCATTGCCGAATGTGTTCAGCGACGAAAGTTGCACCAAAGATTTTCGCATTGCGAATCTTTGTTTGTCCAAAGAGTGGTGCAAGCGGAGATGTGATGAGAGATGGCTCACTGGTTAGAGCGCGAATTTACCGACCGGAAGGTCCGTGATTAAACCTGACCTGTGCCCGTCGGCTCCTCCTGTCTAGGCTCGGGCAACTTGGCAGTATCCCATCGTTCGTTCTTCCTTTGGGTGGCATGGCAGCTAGGCGCCGAAGGGGTGTTGCAGATGGACGACTATGGTATGCTTAACCTTTGTCCTCCCCCGCCCCAACTTTTTCTCTATAAGCTTTATTCAAATAAACCGACGTGGTCGTACGGCGGTAATGTACCAGTGGTCATCTGGTGTTGACGTCAGTGATGATGAAGCTGATTTATCGTGGCGGAGAGAAGAGATGTCGGAACTGTTTGAATCCATGATTCATTGTGGAAGTGAGGTTCTACGGTTCTCTTGAAGCCTCCTGTTAATATATTGGCACTTGTGTTAGTCCTGATAGGCTGTCGAGGTATGGAGGTCCATGCCACTAAACTCAGTCATTTTGGTAACTGTTGTTTCTTTGGCGACGCAAGATGGTGGCAGAACAACTCAAAGTAATGTTTGAGCAACAACTGCAACTCATCAAAGTACTTATGGAGCGACTATCAACTACATCTTTGGCTTCACCGGCTGCGTCGAGCGTCCCACAGTCGGTTGATGGAATCGCTGGCAGTATCAACGA
>NW_008751893.1:630609-631863 GCF_000715545.1 Opisthorchis viverrini | reverse complement strand
CATATTGCTCGATACTTTTGAGCTGAAAACTGAGACATCTTCGAAAGAGGAGAGTGTGACCAGCAGCTCAGTATTTGATCCAACACTTCTTCCCAGGCGGTAGACAGACCGACGCCGCCGCCAGCCGGAACGTATCCAGGCCGACCCCCGTCGAGTATGTTACTGACTTCTCACAAGGGGTGTTGGGGATATCAGTATCCTCCCCCCCAAAAAAAACTCTGTATTTTTATGTGTGCTGGCGAACTTCCGGCATCTTCAACGTCAAACTATGAATATATATATGCATTGTCATTTTTTCCATGATCGCCTGTTGATCGCGTGTTGTTGGATCATTAAAGTTTGTGCCCGAGGTTTTTCGTCTTCTTACTATCCGCCGTGCTAGGAGTCTGGATCAAGCAACATAGCTGGGGATAGAGTATTGTCACGATCTGCATATCATATTGTTTTGCTTGCAGCGTGATCGAACCGTAACAGTTTCTGAATGCCGACCCCTGGAAGAAAAAACGAGCAGTTTATGGCCACTGAGCTCGAGGTGGCTCAGTGGTTAGGGCTTTAGATTACTGACCGGAAGGCCCGTGGTTCGAAGCCAACCCCTGCATTTTAAGTGCTCCCGTCTGGGCTTAGGAATCCTATAAGTATCTCGGCCGTCGTGTCCCCCTCTGGTGACATGTCAGCATATTACCGAGAAAGTATTGCTTTTTGTTGACTATCATTTTCTATTCATCAGTGGCCCTCGGATTTGGCTATGTTACGAAGCCAATGGTGATTCTACCTTATTGAGAGCAATATACCAGTACTACATACTGGTGTTTCGATGCGTAGCTGTCACTGCATGCCAGATCAGACAAACGGGGCATTTTTAACGTGAATGAACCAATTAGACCGTCTGCTCCAACACGGGGCTGTCATTTCCTTATTTCAGGTTAACGCGACTGTAGCAGCTGAAACCACTCTGCTTTGGTGCGTGGCTTATTGTTACTTAGTTGAACTGTTTGAGCGACTGTATAAATGGTATTCCCCGACCTAAAGCTGCCACCTTGACGTGGTGGTCGGGCTTGAGTGCTGCAGCGATCCCGCTAGCTACACTGGCTGGAACTTCGTTCCACAAGGTGCAGCCATGCCAGGAAGGCCAAAGGGGAGCAACCAGACCAAGAGCAGCGAGACCCCGTACTACGAGTAATCGTGCTACGAGGCGGTCTGGGGGTAAAGTCGTACTGTCCTCTGCGACAGGAGTGTGAAGGCAGTAAGGTGTTT